>NW_006800217.1:792430-816451 GCF_000485575.1 Poecilia formosa
TTCCTTGCAGCAAGAAGGTTCTGGGTTCAATTCCCAGCCCTGGTCTTTCTGCATGGAGTTTCCATGTTCTCCCTGTGCATACGTGGGTTTTCTCTGGGTACTCCAGTTTCCTCCCACAGTCCAAAAAACATGACTGACCTCTCCAAATTTCCCCTAGGTGTGAGTGTGTGTATGGTTGTGTGTCTCTGTGTTGCCCTGCGACAGACTGGCGACCTGTCCAGGGTGTACCCTGCCTCTTGCCCGGAACGTTAGCTGGAGATAGACACCAGCACCCGTCCCAACCCCATTAAGGGACAAGGTTGTAAAGAAAATGGATAGATGGATTTCTCAGTCTGTTTCACCTGCAGTAGCACAGACTTAAGAGGCTAGACATTCTGACAGTGCTTTAATGCATCTACTGATTTGACCACAACAAGCTGTGTTGATAATAACAGTCTAAAGGACAACTAAAGTGACATTTTTAAAAAAGCACCTCAGATGAGTTTGGGCTCTCCTTGGTCCTCATCAACACTCCCTGAAGAAGTGCTGTGTCCTTTGCAACTCCGGCTAATTCTTTTATCAGTGCAGCGTCTATCATCACCTCATCCGGGATCCTCGAGGCCATTCTAGGAAAAATACTAGATTCAAAATAAAACAGATGAAAGTTTTATTACATTTGTTAGGTGTTTCTATTGCTAATCCAGGAAAAAATGTATCATAATAACTTAACTGACAAGAAAAATCAGGTTTTGTTGATAACAAACCAACTGAGTCCTCACATATAATAATCAATAATGTAATTGCAGATGCTACTACAGTGGACAGCTGTTTAAAAGTCATTGTTTCCTAAATGCAGTGGTTTCTATGGTGGAATTGCATATCAGTCCTTAGAATGCTCTCTACTGCTCCCCTCCATTGAATTAATTCAGTGGCAAGTTGTTGTAACTACAAGTTAATGTCATCGGAGTCCAAGATGGCTGACAGACAGACACACTCGATGACCACTCCTGGAATACCCTCTCAATCCTTCTAGGAGAATAGTAGAGGTAAAAAAAATATATGCTGACATGCAGGAGCATCTAAGTAACAATATTATTAACTTAGTTTGGACATTTTTTATTTCACATAAGTAGAAAATTGTGATCAACCATGTGTCCAACACAGTGGACATCATGCATCGCTGACTATATTTTTAACACAAGTCATGTAGTTGATTTATCTTCCATTATAACTGTTTTGCTTGTAATTTAATTCATTTTGAGTATATCTAAGTTAGTTTTAAAAATAAATTTTTTATGCAGATCAGTTGTAGTTTGTGTTAGTGAAATTTAGTGAAATTATAATTTCTCATACTTTTAGACCACAAGTGCAGCAAAGAATAAGGAACACTATGGAATAGTCAAGGAAATTCCCTCCAACTCCTCTGATGATAAGTATAGTGACAGCAGTGATGAGGAGTGGCTACCAGAGAACACTAGAAATATAGGAGATACAGATAATTAAAGAGATGCATCCGTATCTCAGGATGCTGAAAGTCAAGATGATGAGGGCCAGGATGATGGACAGGTTGCAAAGGGAGGTGAGCAAGATGAGGGAGTTGAGGAAAATGTCCACATGGTACCTACTCAGAGAAATGTTCACAAGGGCCATGCCTGCACTCAACCCCGCAAATATGCCTGGAAAATCCAAGACAATAACTTTGATGGAGACCTGCCACCTTTTATAGAAGAAAGAAGGATAAATGCAGATGGAAGAGAACCAATTGATTTCTTTAGGTATTTGTTTCCCTTGGATCTCATTGATGAGATAGTGCATAACACCAACATGTATGCGCTGCAGAAAGGGAAAGAAAATCTGGCAGTGACAAGTGAAGAAATGCACATTTTTCTAGGGATCAACATGGTCATGGGGTACATTCGGTATCCTAGGACACGGATGTACTGGTCCAGTGAGGATGGCCTTCGTCTTGGAGTAATTGCAGATGCTATGTCTGCAATTACATATGCAGACATAGCATATGTCTGCATAGTTGAGGAAAATGTCCACATGGTACCTACTCAGAGAAATGTTCAACCTGGAATGCGGCGTTAGGGTTAGGGTAACTCATCCTTAAGTTTTCCTTTTGTTCACAAGCTTTAACAATCTTCTGACATAACAGAGCATACATCACATTTTTCCAGTTAAGAAATTAAGAAGAAATATTTACAGCGAGTATCCAACTGTTCGACATAATAGTAGAATTGGCAATATTCCAAAATATTACCAAATTACACATTAAAAACCAAGAACTTGGAATAACAAAACGACCAACGCTTTACTACTAACGGCGTTGCTGAGGTTTAAAATAAAATTAGAAGATAACTAAGTTACAAATAACAGAAAAATCTACATAACACATAGCACATTTACATGTTCTCTTAAGTTGTTAGCGAACTCTAGGAAGAAGCCACTGGCAGGTGATTCTAGCTTGTTAGCTTCCTACCTTCGGTAGCTACAGCTAGAGCATCGATGTGTTCGGCTCGAAATATTCACAGGAATATTCAACAGTATATGGATACTGATATACCTCTTACAGTCTTTTAAATCCGGCATAAAAACGATGTATTTGAAATATGCGCTGCGTCTGTCTCCTATTGACGTTCTGAATGTGCTACTGTAGAAAACAGGTCAGCGTTTGTAATATTGAAGCAGAACACGTGACCTTTCAGGCGCCCTAAAACATCTTAATTTCTGTGTAAAAGCCAAACAAAGTGCTTACTTAGTTCAGCCCGTAGTTTCGATACATATAGCCCCTTTGAAATAACTGTACAAACTATAGAGTTCCTCTGATTCACGGGCGAAGCTCAGCGGTGCATTTAAAGTACCTCGGAATTTATAATACAAACTGAAGTAGTTTGGATTTTCTCGCTTGGTATTTTCGGACAATTCATTTACTATAAGCAACCAAAGGTCAGGGAAAAATATGTGACCACAGAGTAGTTGAAAGGTGCTACACATATCCTTACGCTAATGTCACGTTGAGGCAATAAAGAATGTTTCAATGTTTCGTTAAAAATAATAAGCCAAAATTACAGTCTCTTTCGAATGCAGCACCTCACATAGATGTTCCACTAGCCAATGGCGATGGGTCAACGTAAAACAGAACAACCAATCGAGTCTTTACACTAACAAAAGTAGAGTGAAGTGTAATATTGCTGACAAAAGGTGATACAGCAGTTTTGCTTGGGCTACATCATACAAGAAGAAAAGTCGGTAACCTGTGACGTAAGTGACTCATTTTTGGTGCGTTATTAATTGCATTTCCACTATTCCAATAGTTACTCAAATAAAACCACAAGCAAATATACTGACTGCATAAAAAGACTCATTTCCGGCGTTTTCCCCCCTCTGACTGACTGAGAATCTCCTGTTTTGGGTTGGGATTATCAGAATTATTTCTAATTGTTAAATGTCACAATGATGCAAATATACTTTCTAGAAAGTTTTTTTTTTTACCACTTTCTTTAAATTCAGACTTTAGTACCAAGATGTAGGCAGTGTCGCAACTACACATTATTCTGGTGGATGCGAAAACATAAATCGGCGCTCCCTCCCATCCCCCTTTCCCCCGAAGGAAGGTTGAAGGAGCGTGGAAACATACCCTCGCTCTACCCCCGCCCCCGACACGAAGTTACGTGAAGGGTAAAACTCGTTACATTTACCACGTCACGTGCGCGAGGTGAAGGAGCGTAAGGCGCGCTGAAGTATATGGGAAAACATAATCGGCGCGCCGCCCCCTCCAGACGGGGTTTTGACGCCCCTGTGCTGCGCCCCTATGCGTTGCATGCGCTGCATATCCCCTTTTTGCGCCACTGGATGTAGGCCAAACCCGAGTCAGTTCTACCAGTTCATGACAGAACTGTCATGAACTGACAGGTGGAGTTCTGGAATCAGAACTCCAGCTATACATTCGATTTACGTCATACAGTTTAAAACACTATAAAGAAAGTTTTAAAAAAAATGTCATTATTCTGAAGTTAAGCAAACAGACAAATTAATATTAATATCTTCAGTTCAATCATCAAAAATATTTGGTTTCATCTGTTGGTACAGTGGATGTGCAGGGTACCTTATAGTATTGTGCAGAATCGTGGAACTCAGTTATTTATCATCCTGGTGGAAAAATAAATTATTTACAGCATGAAAACATTATCTACTGTCAACTTTAATGAAATAAAGTGAATATGTTCTGAAGTAGAAATAATGCCCATTAAATATATTTACTTTTCTAGATCGTTGCTTACCCGAGTTATGCAACTTCATAGGATGATCTGCCGCCTTTCTATTATGGGGTTAGTTCAGATTTAAACATTAAACTGTGCTAAAGGTAGTACTTGTGAAATTATATTTACATCAACAATGGTATATGAATAATTTTTGTGTTTGTAATACACAGAGAGGTGTGGTGTGGAAGGAAAACTCAGCAAAGTTGGCTGTAGCATACATAAAGGTGATTTATTAGGTCTCCTTCAGCACAGCATAATCCACTCAAGACAAAATGGCATCTTTTCTAGCAGTCTCCCAGCTTTCAATTTCTCAGCTTTCAGTCTTCTTATATACTGTTGTCCCCGCCTTCTCAATTAACTACCTAGCCAATCAAACTCCAGCAAACATGGCTCTTTCTATAAAAGTGCTGGGTTTGAGGTGGGCCTCCTCTTTGGTAGGTTCCAATATGGCCGCTACAAGGACACACCCAAAAAGGTAACAAACATTTCACAAACAAAAGGATCACATACCCACATTCTAGAACTTAAACATTACAGAAAATATTATTGCTTCTTAACAAATGCCCATTAAATATATTATTTACTTTTCTAGATCGTTGCTTACCCGAGTTATGCAACTTCATGGGATGATCTGACGCCTTTCTGTTATGGGGTTAGTTCGGATTTAAACATTAAACTGTGCTAAAAGTAGTACTTGTGAAATTATATTTCCATCAACAATGGTATATGTGAATAATTTTTGTGTATTGTAATACACAAAAACAAAACTATTTAACTGTAATAAAAAAAATAAAAATTCAGAGAATTATAAACCTGCTCCACACAGACAGAGGGAGCCAAAGTGCTTACTATCAAGTAAGAAAAAGCTCTACCTTCCTACTTCCTCCTTTCCATGACTTCTCCTAAATACAGAGGTTTCTCCAGGCTGGTCAGCTGCTTGCAGTCAGGACTTTTGACCCTGCACAGAAAGAAGGGAGAACAGATTACAAAAGGAGCAAGTTCCCTTGTTTTGCAATTTACTCAAAACACGATCAGGAGTCACTGATGTGTGACAGCATGTGATAATATTCTCTTTGTGTTTGTGGTTGTGCTTGTAGATGGCAAGCGGCCAGATGTCGAGGGACGAAGCACTGGAATGCACCTGCTGCAGGCATGCATGTCATGTGTTGCTCTACTCTGAGACGGCATCTCAGCTGTTTGGCAGGATTCCCATCCGGTACATTGTTCTGGTGAGCACAGTTTGGGTGGTGACTTTCTTTAACAGCCTTGTACATGAACCAAAATGAGCTCCTTTATATCGCATATAAACATTGACATCATCTTATTTTAAGATAAACCTCCTCACGTTTCCCTGTGTCTCTTTGAATGGACATTATGAGTATTTGACAGGCCTCTGTCACCTTCAACAGATGCAGATGCGCTTTGATGGACTGCTGGGCTTCCCTGGTGGGTGAGTTTCATCTATGGTTGTTTATAAATTGCTTAATTTAACCTGAGTATAAATCAGCCTCTCAAACTGTCGTGTTAAACCGGAACGACTTTAGAGGAGCTGCAGATATCCACAGCTCACCTGGGAGAATTTGTAGACTGAAAAATGACCAGAAGAATCAGAATCAGCTTCATGGCCATGATTATTTTCACAAATGAGGAGTTTGACTTTGGTTTCAAGCACTCAGAGCAAATCGACATTAAGTATAAATATGTCAACTTTAGAAGAGATAAAATAAAGGGCAAAAGGAACAGCATGTGTATGTGTTTGTGTAGCCATTTTTTAAAATAAAGAAAGGAAAAAAGAAAGGCAGTTGTGATAGTGCAGATATGTTTATTTTGCTTTACTGTAGAGTAGCTGACTACTCAGGCTGTAAGTGGTTGATTGTGTTCAATTAAGAGGCAGCCTGGGGGGAAGAGCTGTCTGTCCGGTGGCTGGTTTTTGCAGATTTTACTCTGTAACACCAACCTGAAGCTAAAAGTTTTAACAGTTTGTATATGGTGGTAGGACTTCGCCCACCAATCTGTCGGGACGAAGTCCATGGGCAAGACATTTCATCCACCTTGCCTGCTGGGAAGGCCAGGGGGGCGGTGCTGCGTGGCAGCTGCCAGTCTGGCCCAGGGCAGCTGTGGCTACTATCCAGTAGCTTGTCACCATCAGCGTGTGAATGAGTGCATGAATGAGTGAATGAATGTTGTATGAAGCACTTTAGGGTCCTCTGGACTTGATAAAGTCCTATACAAGTACAAAGCCATTTACTATTCCCACCCCTAATACTCATACAATAGAGTGGCCCAGTCAAAGTTCTATAATGTATAAAGACAAAGTAGTAAGGAAGATAGGAAAATAAATGTAAGTTTTAGATTTCTATATATAATGTGAACAAGTTAGCTTATTCTAATCCATCTTTATGAGCAGCCACCACAAAATAAAGATATCAATCTTTCACAGCACAGCAATAACTTTCACACATTGTCTCTAGAATACTGAAGCGGCAAAAGACGAACTATGAAAGATCAGACATGCATGAGGAGTCCCTTTGTATAGGAAGGCTCTTATTATAGCCTTTTTAACACACTGTTCATCAAACCGATTAGTATTCGGCTAAATGTGAATCACTTGTGTCCTTTTGTCTGTGAATTACAGGAGTGACAGTTGCTGGTGCGTCATTCACCAACATCTTGACCTTATGTAACAAACCAAGAAATAATTTCCCTATTTTCTCACTTTAATGTCAGGTTTTTTTGGTTTTTTTAATCATGTAAAGCACTTTGAAGTTTCTTTTTGCTGAAATGTACTTCACTAATGAACTTTTAGTGAACACTAATGAAGTTTTAGGAAGATTTATATAACCCAACATTATTTATAGAGGTATATGAAAATAACAGAAATGATTAGATGTTTGCAAATAATAACTAAACTTCTCTTGTTTTAGGCCAGTTGGAATTATCAAATTTATTCCTATTTGCTAAATGTCAGAATATTTTTAGAGATTTTTTTTGCAACTTTCTTAGAATTCAGAAGTTTATATAAATTTGTTCAGTATGAGGGACAATGGTCTTTTAAACTGTATGACTTGGGTCAAACCTTTTGGGTTCCCTTCCACAAACCGGTTAGGTTAACGTGAGGTAATTGGAGGCTCACCTGTGGATTTAAGGTCTCGCCTAAAACACACTGAGGTCTGAGGTTTTAGAAATAATTGCTTTTAGTAATATTAAACAGTTTTTGTACAAATGAAAGGTCAAAATGCATAAAAAGTTATTTGTTTTTCCAGATATCCAGCCATGTATGCAGCCTTTTTGCACATCATTTTCTTTTACCTCTATAAACAAAAGGTTTTGTTGTGTCTCATGCTTCTTGGTGAGCTCAGATTTTCTGGGGTAGACCCGAGCTCTACACTTGAACCAAAAGTGTTCTTTGTTTACACGCATGTTTTATGTCAAAATTTAAAGTGTTATTAGTGCTAATGCAAGACTATATTCATTAGTGAAAATTAGGGGGGGTTGCAGTTACCAGCACTATTGCTTTGCATCAACAAAGACACAGCAGAAGTCTTCTGATTGAGGAATTAGTGTAAAGCTGCAATAACCTGGTTTCAGATTGTTTTTATGTCTGATTACTTTCCCTTAATAATCTGCACTCTATTTGCTTTTTTAGTTACGATATTGTCATTGTTTCTTTCTATTCCTTGTATTATTATAAACACTTTCTAACCAATGAAGTGACAGTGTGAATAGGTAAAGTAGGTTGTAGTCCTTACAAGCTTTGTTGTTTAAGAATCATTCAGTTGTCTTGTGTACTCTGGAGTCTCGTGGAAGTACTGGATTGCATTATCATTTCGATTGAGTAATGGTCGACCCTCGTTTTTTCTACACATTAGTTTCGTTAACCCCTTGGAGGAGACCCTGGAGGAGGGGCTTACCAGGGAATTACTGGAGGAGTTGGGCGTGGCTGTGCCAGTTTCTAAGGAAGATCACGTGGAGTCTTGTTTTAGCCCTCCTCGTTCAGGCACCTATTCCTCTTCCTCCCGCCTCATCCTTCACTTCTACGTGAAGAAGATGGAAGAGGAGCAGATTCGGGAGATAGAGAAAGCAGCTGCGTCCACCGCAGCCGATCACGGTCTGGAGGTAATGAGCAATGAAAGGCGAGCGACTTGCAGGATCAGGTGATGCGCTCAGCTCTGGCATCACCTCTTCCTCTTCTCTCTCCATCCAGGTGCTGGGAATGGTCCGAGTCCCTCTTTACACCACAAAATCCGGCGGAGGCCTCTCATGCTTTTTGTCGCACTCTTTCATTGGCGTTGCTCGCTCCCAGCTGATGAACTCTCTGCTCCGACTCCACCTGGTGTCCCCTGGGGACCTCCAGGAAGCTCTCAGGAGCTCCCAGAGGACACACGCGGAGTCCGCACAGAACCTGCAGGCGGCCTTTAAGCTTACAGGGGAGCAGCCATAAAGCACGTCAGCACGTGCACATCCTGACATAAACTCTCATCTGAGCAGTTTGACCCTGAAACTTGCAGTTGCTCCCACATACACACCGATGACTCATCATTGGTTTTCAGTGCGTTACCTTTTAAGCAGCACTTCATCATTTCCTTTACCATTTATGGAGACAAATTTGGTATCTGGTTTTCAATCTGTTTCTTCCATTGAACAGGATTGTTTTTTTTTTTTAATGAAGTGCCTTATAGCAGTACAGCTACTCCTTGAACCTTTCCAGATTTAGTCATGTTGCCACCACAGTATTCAGTGATCCTGTTGGAATTTCATGTGAAAAGGCGAACAGAAAGTAATATAACTTTGAAATGGACAGAAGGGAATATATGGTTTTACACATTGCTATGAATAAAAATCTAGTGAAACAAAATGTCTTGAAGAGTCGGTGCTCCAACGAACCGATACCAAGTAAATTCAGGGCTCATGTCGCCAATACTAATACCAATATTTATTATTCAGTTTTGAGGTCTAATCAAACTTCTGACCTTTAGGTTACTTGGTTGTTTTTCCTTTGAATAATTTTGTTCAAACCTAGGACAGAATTTGGACAAAGTTTATATGTATCTACAAAATACTTTAACAATGTGTGCATTTTTCCAAACAAAGTGAAAACCTTTTACTGACTTTGTTATCTAGCTCTCGTAGAGTTAAGTTGTAGCAAAGCATTGCATCTCTTTTTCTTTCACATATCACACATGCGTTTAAGATTTAATGCCTTATATTGACAACTTGACAGCTAAAACCAATGGTGGATATCATCAGTGGACAGTTTTTGTTCAGTCGCTATTTGTGAAAAGCTGTTGGAGGCCCAAAGCCACTGCACGCCACTTTGTTGCCATACCTCATACAATTCTAGTAAAATAAACTGAAGCTTGTGATTTAAATGTGATAAAACATGAGAAAAGGTTGGGGAACATTTGTGCCTGGCAATGCAGTATGATGCAGGTGAAATGCCAATGTCTTCAATTCAGTAACATTAACAAAAAAAAACAACAAATATGACAAACGGAAAGACTAACGGAAGATGTGAGGCTTGTTACCCTATATGGTTGTGTGCAGAGAGCCTTGTGGCTTGTCTCCATCTCCCAGCATCAGAGGGGCACATCAGCAGAAATGTTTGTCTCCTGACAAAAGGCCAGGTAGAGAAGCCTTTTGTCTTGCTTTCGTGTTTCACGTATGAAGTTATTACACCCCAGCGCTCCATGAACGCTAGGATTAATTATGTCCATTCCATGCCATACGACCTTACAGGCGAAGATTTGATTTCGTCTAAGTGCACCCTCGGTGCACATAACCAGATGTTGGTTAACCTCATTCCCTGGTTAGAAGTAGAAGACAGGATGCTGCTGATTGCACTGAAAGTTCACATTCTATCCACTGAACATTGGCACTTGTTTTTTAAAATTTTGCTTCCCCATTCTTATGTTGCTGTAAAGCAGCAGTAACATAGGCAACTATTCATAATGTGCACAGATTGGACTATATTTTGAAGAAATGGTGAAATTTGTAAGGGCAGCTGTCAGGAGTTTAAAGAAAAAAAAAGGAACACGTCCGCTGTAACAGACAGGAAACCCGGAGAGACGAGCGGCTTGAAAAAAAGAAACAACCAAGTCTGCAGGGAAACGTCGCTCTTTCTTTCTCCTTCGCCATCACTTGCATCTTGCTGTTGTGGTAACACAAGGTCATCGTCAGAAAGCAGGTTTTGAAGCAGAGATGGAGGAACGGTGGCGCAGGCGCGGGATGGAAGGAAGGATGAAAAGAAGGATGGATAGATGGATGGATGGAGGGAGAGTGGGAGATGCTGAGGGAGAAAGACGGTGTATTCATAGCAGCAGCGGTATTTATAGCCGCCCAGAGGAGAGGAGAGGAGAGAGGGGGACTGGAGAGGGGAGGGGGCGTGGCTTGGGCTCGGGTTGGGGCTTTCTCACTGATGCGTACGGCAGTGGGAGGAGAGACGCTGCTCTGGCGTGAGCGGAGAGGCTATCTGGCATATTTTGAAAGATGGAGGGGGAGGGCTGTTTGTGTGTGAGTGCGTGTGTGTGTGTGTGAGAAATGAGAGAGAAGAGTACTGAGCTGGGAGAAATCTGTCAGATTCAAACACTCCGCTCTGTGTGAGCACGCCTGCCTTCCTGCCTGCGTGTGTGTGTGAATGTGTGTGTGTGTGTGCGCAACCGTAAGTGTGTGATACAAAAAAACAAGGGATGATAAGAGAAGAGCAGAGGAACAGCTAGAAAGAGGCAGAGGAGGACCACAAAGTAAGGTATGTACAGCTGTCATGCTGCTTGGTTATGATAACAACCTGTGTGTGTGTGTGTGTGTGATCCACAGAGTATGAGTGAGAGATGTTTATTTGTAATAAAGTCCTTCTAAATACACCCTATTTTCCACTTTTTATTTATTTTTTTATTTTTTTACCACTTATGTAATGCGTGTGCACCATTTTCAGGCTGTGTGTTTACATGCTTGTGTAATTATCCTGAGGTGTTTCCTGTGGCCTTTGTGTGAACACTGCCTTAACCATATGGTCACATTCACAGCAAACAAAAACTGCATATAGAACTCAACATGCTGCAGCTGTTGTTTTGTTGTTGTTTTTCTGCGGAACCCTTAATTCCCCATTAAATCCCTGCCCTCATCATCAACACTGTGCATGCAATCAAAAGATGCAGATAAGCAACGCATGCTGCGAATTGCTGCCTTTCCCTCGTGAAACAGTGACGAGGAGAAAAACTGCAATATTCAAAGATTAAACTAATTACTAGCTTTTTGGGTTTTTTTTTTTAGCTAATTTACAACAGAAATCCCGGTTGTCAGATCATGGTGCACCTTGATTTCATACAAATGCTCTGGATAATAATGAGCAACCTTATTAAGATCTAAATCCCTGACCTGAAAGAGCAACAAGGCAAAAAGGTTGCAGGCTAACACTGTCCTGTCCTCCCTCCTCCTCCTTTTTTTTTTTTTTTTTTTTTTTTTTTTTTTCCCCAACACTGTGAGCTCATAAAACCAATTATGTTTTCATTTCTTTGGCTGTGTTTTGTTTGGTGGAAAATATTTTATTATGGTTTTTTTTTTTTTTTTTTTTTTTCATGAGCCACATTTGTTGCGCTGCATGTGCCTCCTTTTTGCTGCACTCGCATGAAGTGCATCATGTGTTACTTATTGGGAGCTGCCCCACTTCCTTCATGTGGCGGTTAGTCTGCGAGCTGTTGTGGTGGCATCTGTGACATAACGGGAAACTCAAGATGTTGCTTTTTTATTTGTCCCCAGGGGTGCTGCCAGAAATTGTGGGCCCCCTGACAAAAAAATTGTCTGGGCCCCCCTGTGCAGCTGCTGTTAGAATTTTTTGAGTCTATTTGACCCATAAAAAGCGTCACAATTTTAAAGGCTTGCAACCGCCTTGCTTTCTGTGGTCCAATACTGATGATTAGCACAATATTTACTGCTCATGAATTTAACATCCAACAGTCCGCATACAGTATGCAAGTAGGTTGCTTACATTTTTTCTATTAGTTTTAGATTACTGAAATGTATCTCCCCATGAGCAACAGTCAAAAGCAACGTGCAACGAGCAATCCAGACTTCTCAAAAAGGCTATGTAGTTGCATTTTATTCAAGCTGCAGTACATAACTTTAATAAAAAAATATTTTTTTCTCCATATTTGTTAAAGCGATCACCATGTTGTAGCAGTTTGTTATGAGACAGATAATCTGTGAAAACAATCAATCTCCTCCATCTCCTTCCTGAATTACTATTACTGGTTAAAGTAATGCACCGTTCTGACCAAAACAATCAATCAGAACTAGTCGGACACTCTTAGCACTGTCAATTAGCCTCATTCACTCACTGCTAAATGTGCTAATAGTGGAGAAACAACTTATCATTACAAGAAACTGTTTATCTGCCGTCATTGGTGGCTATGCTAACTAAACTGAGCATTCACAGTTTGAATCTACACAGCTTTGTGCTATGCTAGCTGCAGCACGGCACAAATTAAGGAGGAGGAAGGATGAGCAGCACCATATGAGATTGTGATTGACAGCACTAAAACTCTCCTGCCACTGATTGGTTGTTTCTAGAGAACCCTGGGAGAAAGCAGAGGAAATAGATTTTTCACAGATTATCTCTCATACCGTACTGTCACAACATAATGACAGTTTTAAAAAATATGTGAAAAAAATTGATAAAAAAGTGACAGCAGCTTTAATCACTCGGGAGAGAACAGGTCAGGAGGGACGTGTGTTAGAGCTTCTGCTCACTCACTAATCTGTTAAGTGGTAAAAGGCACAGGGAACAAGTCAAATATATGAATATGTTGGTGATTTTTTTCCTTAATTCATTAAATGCTAGTGAAAAGGAGGCAAACAGTAGTCCGTAGCTAAGCTAATTATGCTAAATGGTTGATAATCTCACAGTCTACTCACCTCTCTTGGAGAAAAACTGGGTTATAAATTAACACTCTTGACTTTTTCTCTCTCTCTCCCTCTCTCTATTTTGTTTTTGAAAACCTGATTTTATAACTTTTCTTAGCAGCATAGTAACTGCCACAATCGCCGCTGTATTCAGCTGCAGCTTCTACTGACTGTAGCTGCATACGTCACTGTTAAGCGCTCCAAGTAGGAACGAACCATTTCATGCAGATCCAGGGGGGTTCAGGGCGAAAACGGATGTGTGTTTTTTGGTCTGGGAGGGGTAACATTAAACTTTTACTGCTAAAAACAATATTTGAAAATACAATATGATTAATTTTGTATTTGACAGGACCCCAATATATATATTTTTTATTTCTATGAACAAAAAATATATTTCCTGTGGAGGGCCCCCTGCTGGTCAGGGCCCCTAGAATCGTCATCACTTTTCACCCCTTTACTGCACCCCTGTTTGTCCCCAAATTTGGACCAGGAGTTGCAACCCAGCTTTGGTCGTTTAGTGAAAAAAAAAATCCTCCTTTCATATTTTTTTTTACTATATTACAACAACAAATCTACATGTGTTTTACTGGAATTGTATGTGACGGACCAGTAGTGCATAACTGGCTAGTAGAAGGAAAATGATGAATAGTAAATAAAAAATCTTATTAATCACCCTTGGCAACCTCCAACAGATTTTTCTTGTATTTAGCTCCATTCATCATCAAACCCCGAAGAAGGCATTCAAACAGCATGATGCTGCCACTACCATGTTTTACTTCAGGGATGGTGTTCAGACTATCTTCCTTCGCACAATGTTTTGAATCTAGACCAGAAAGTTCAGCTTTTGAGAGTCCCTTCAGGAGGTTGCGATCTCAACTACTAATACAAATAAACTCATCATTCTCAAAATTTGCTGCAATTTCCACCAATTGTCACGGCTTTTCAAATCTGACCTGCAATACCCGTGGTGTTTTCTGTATTTCCTTCTTTTCTGACCAATCACTGCAACTCTGCTGAATTTTGACCAATCCCCTTGGCCCAATTGTAATTAGCCCAATTATAATTTAACTTCCTGTTTCACGACATTTCTTGAAAATCTAACTTCCGAGATGAAAGCTTGTGATGCTAGGTGGTAACATTTGCCCTTTTTGTTTGTTTTTGCAACAACCACTTGGAGATGTTCTGTAGGATTTGCATACTGGGTATGAAGTTCATGTCAACTTGGAATATGGAATTGATCTCCTGCTCCTCAGGACATGATTTTATTTGTAATAAGGCTTTATCAAGAAGATACTTGAAAATGTAATTTGCACTGTAATCATTAACTATATTAAAGTCTTGTCTTTTTTGGAAAGGTTGTGTGCAGCAACTTAAACTCTTTTTTTTTTTTTTCCCAAAAACATGATATGGTAAAAATAAAGAAAAAAAAATCACAACTTTAACCACAGCTTTTCTAAAATGTGCAGAACATCAGTTATTTTAAGTTGCAAAAATCACACAAAAAAAGAAACATTGCACAATCCTAGAGGGACTGCTAGAGCTCTTTCATCCGTACATGCTTGCTGGTTCCCTAAGTGGTGCATTGCAAACAGTAAATATTATATTGTTATGGCTTTGTTTCAACAGCTGTTTTTTTTTCTTTTTTAGAAAAAATATTTGTCTTTTCAGTGCTCTTCATTCACTATTGCTCTCTGACAAACCTCTGTTGCCTTCACAGAACAACTGGATTTACACTGAAATTCACTGACACACAAGTGAACTCTATTCAGTAGGTGACATCTAAAGTCAATTGATGGCACTGGATTTTATTTTGGGTGTCAGACTAATAGGAGCTGAAGGCATATGCACACCAGCCTTTTGGATTTGTGTTTTGTTTTCCATTTTCCTCTCACTTCACAATTATGTGCTACATTTGTGCTGATCTGTCCCAGAAAATCCCAAACAGGTTTCTCAATTCACTTCAGCTCAATTAAAAAGTACTTAATTGATCCCCAGGAGAAAGTAAATGTTGTTACTCTTATTATGCAGTTTTCCTCATACAGTTGTTGTGGATGCTGATGGCTGTGGTTGGGAAGGATCTCCTGTAGCAGTCTGTATTACAGTAAATCTGAAATGGTCTCTGACTGAAGACACTCTTCTGTTGTATGACAGTTTCTTAAAGTGCTGAGTGTTGTCTGTAATGTCCTTCATTTTTTGAAGGATACTTCTTTTGGTTGTTACTTGTGGTGGGTCTTGATCATTTTTTAAAATGGAGTTAATTGCAGGCCCTGTGTTTATTTTCATTTTATTTGAAAACCATATTTTGACAAAATAAGCAATATTTTCAATTCAAAAACCCTTTTGTGGCTAAATTATTGAATAAGCTTAACAACAAAGATATTTATTGTTTTATTGTTGTTGATTGGTGCAAACTGCGGCCTGTGTATGCTAACTTTAGCATTGGGTGCTGGCTGCTATATGTTTAGTATTGAGCTACTATTTTAGGCTTGAATAGCTTCACTGACAGGCTAATTCCTATTAGACAATTTTTGACCACAAAAATTGCCTTTTTCAGTGTCCAATCAGATCAAAGCAAAAATTAACCCCCAATGAACTGAGAGAAGCGGCTTCGTCGTCCATCGATGTTGTTAGCGGATGTCACTTGTGTGTCTGATTCAGGGGCGTGCCAGAAACCTAAATACAAAAGTTCCTGCTCTCTGAACCATTGAATGTAAATTTTAAAAAGTTTGATTAACTGCATTAAAAATTTCAATGCCTTAAAATCTAACTAATTAATTAACCAGAATTTACACATTAAAGTCCAAGATGTATTTGTAACATTACAAAATGTAAAAAAAAATGTAAGAGGCATGAATACTTTTACAAGGCACTGAATGTTCCTAATGAAACGCATGTATGGTTCAGTATTCCTTTAGTGAAAACATTCAAAAATTTGATTGACAATGGACCGATGAACTAGCTACCAGAAATCTAACTCTAAAGCAGCAAAAAAAAGAGAAAGAAACTGCATATTTGTAGTATTTATATCCTAATAGTACAGTGTGTGCATCACAGCTGTGAGAGATACTGACTCATTCTTCTACACGGTATAAATAAGGATCAAAACTGACAGTAGATTCAGATATCATCAAGCTCTGTGTTTCAGCTGACTTTGAGAGTGTTCCAATATTGAAGAAGAATCCAAGCTTTGAGCTGTACCCGAAAGATCGATGCGTCCAGTGGGCCTGCCTACTCTGGCACACTGACCCATTTGTTTCATTTCGGTTTTCTTTTCCCATGTTTGCTCTTTACTGAAACCATCAGGTATGCATTTCATAAACATTGCCTGTATTGCTCTGCATTAAAAGTCAAGCATGTCACAACAAACTGCCTGGCATCAACTGCTGCAGACAGGGAGGAAGTCTGAATCTAAGAGGCAGTTTATGCCTCAAGTATGATGCCGTTCTTTGCAAATATTCAGTGTTTTCCAATCCATATCAAGCTAACTTCTTCCAAATTTATTGCATGTTCTGTATTAAGTGCTTACTGTAACTACTTGTGCCGGCGGTGTGTGTTTTAGCAGAGATGAGAGGCCTAAATAGCTTCTGAAAGCGTGAAGGAACAGAGTAATTCTCTGCTGATTGCGCAGGAGTGAAAAGCTGTGGTGCCACAAGATGACAGAGCTTCCTGTTTCCGGTGATAAATGTTGCTTATTCTTGTCTTCACACACTGAAACAAAGTGAATCTAAAAATGCTGTCAATGAAACCTGCTGTGGGCCCAAATTTCAAGGTGCCCTGTCTTTTGAAGGGCAGTCTGGTGAACCTTTTAAGGTTCTTAAAGATTTGCCATGCATTAGTCAATAAATGGCTAGGAGGCCTCTAGTTGTGTAAGCATTTTTTACATAGTAGCTTCGATAAAGATGCAACACATATCTCTCTCAGTAGTAAAACATGTTTTGATTGAACATCCTCTTCTGGTCTGGTGATTCTTTTTTTGTTCTTCTCATTTTAAGGGTCTCCATAGTGGCTCATCTGACTCAGTTTCATCCAGTCAACTTACACCAACTCTCTGCATATCATTACTCTTCCATCGTTACATCCATGAATCTTCTGGTCATCTCCAAACCATCTCAGCCTTTCCTCTCTAACTTTAACCTCTTCCACAAAACACCAGAGGCTGGGACTTAAATTGTATTTTCACTGTGTGTATTTTCTGAAAGGAAAGGGACAGTGTTTGGTGGAGCCTGTCCATTGCCTTCCTATGCAATTCTGCTTGATTCTTATTTCCCTTCAGTTGTCCTATTGAGTTTGATTTATCACAATGAATTTCATCCTGGCCAATCAGTTTGGCAAGTAGAGGAAGTGAATGAACCAATTGAGTCCATGTTGGCCAAAATACTGAGCAATTAAAGTTCCTTCTTGGCAGTGGAGGATGGTTATTTACAGCACCTGCAATTTACTTTTCTTCTTATTCCAAAGCAAATTGCACTTCCCACATTACTGTTGTGGACTGAAAATGTGCAGATATGACCTGGTGGGCCAGTCTGTCAGTCAAACCTCTCTCAGGGAGAGCAGACAAGGACATAGATTGACTTTTAGACCTTTGCTGAGATGCATATAAGTATCAGCCGATTACCAAAAATTAAGGAAATGGGTCCAGTTAAATCGACTTGAAAATAAATTGGTGCATAATTTTTTATGCTACATTTTATAACACAGTGTCATCTGCAGACACTGATATATTTTTGCCTGACCTCATACCTTTCCTTTACTGGTGTAGATCCTGCAGTTCTGCTTATTATATCAATACATGAACGGACATTGTCATCCAAGAACCAGCAGAAAGTAATTATCTTTCTTTTTCTTTAGATTTTTTTTGTACATAATTTCTCTTGGTATAACATTTACAAGCGAAGGTTTTTTAATCTTAAATGCAAAATGCATATATTTGTTGTTCAGTTTTGGCTTGATTACTTCTCTGAGTCATTCTTTCAGCAAATGGCATGTTGTAGAGTCTGTATACTCCAGTTAACGATTAACAATTAAAAATGTTTCTAAATTAGTTGACGTTTGTTTCAATAATCAGTTTATCACAGTTAATCTGATTAATTGTGTCAGTCCTACATTGAAGTTTGTGGTTGTAATGGGACAAAATATGAAAAAGTTCAAAAGGTCCAAATATATTTTGCCATTCTGTATCTTATTGATTCCCTAATCAGCTTTAAGTACAATAAGCTCACCATGTTTAAGCTCTGCCTGTACCTACAGTATCCACTTCAGTCCATCCATCGGAGCAGCAGCCATCACACCTGTCTCCAGCTGAAGTGTGGCTGACAGCACCAATTAGCATGACATCAAGTTCGACATCTTCATTCACATTTCAGTGCTCTCCTGTAACGTCTGTCACCAAGACGATACACGAGCACCTGCACACATCGAGTCCTCTTTAGCAGGAAAACGCTTTATTTTCCCTAAAGTGTCCCGGATTTCGGGAAATGAGATCATCTGACCGACAGAAATTCGTTTCTATCCTTTATATTTTGTCACAGCCAAAGTTTGGCTTTATCTGGAGTTTCAGAGCTCAGAAAGGATTTGCTTCTCACAGAAAGCTGCTTCTAAGAGACGACAGAGCTCTGGAAGAACTGAACAAATTTGCTAAATGTTCTTCAAAGATACCCACAGCATAAAATTACAGTAAGCGGTCAACAAAGCAGAGGGTTGTGTGCTGTCGGCAGCATCAGGAAATCCCCTCAGAGTATCAGGACATAATATCTGACACAATGTCCTGTTTGTTGTTGCTTCTTCTTGGTATTCCTGTTTTCTTCCTCTGAAGAAATTGGTAGAAAATTCCATGGAAATAAAGATCTATTACTGTACATGATGCACCATTTCCTCTCTTGTCATCATTTTATTTCATATTCACTGTGGGTATCACATTCCTTCTCTCATTAACCATGACTTGAAGCATGAAAAGCTGCTCTCCAGTAACCTCCATTTCTCCGTCCTCACTGGCCTTTTTTGCTTGGAGCTGTTTCTTTTCCCTCCTCCTGATCTCTTTCTCCCACAACCCCCTCCTATTTCTTTCTCAGATCATTTACTTCCGCTTTGTTCTTTGCAGATTAGGGTCACACGCTGACGAAGCCCCTCCGCGGATTTCGGGAGTCTCGGGGCCTCACCGCCTCATTCGCAGAAATCTCTTTTGCACGTATTTGTGCCGCTTCTGCATTCACTCTCCACTTCTGAAACTGTCGCTGAAACATGTCTGACTCACATCCACCGCACTGTCCTAGAAGAGGAAATGAGAGTACAGTTCATGGAGCACTTAAAGAAAAGGTGGTTGACTCCAGTTATGTGAGGCTGACGTTTGAGGCCATCTTTGTTTTTCACTTTGTTGCTGGATCGCTTCAATGTTCCTTCCTGGACTTACAGCAGACAACTCTGAACCTGTTTGTTGCAGGGGATGGTTTGGTTTGGTTTGGTTTGGTTGTCCAAATCCTGCTTTAGAATCAGCAATACACTTTGACACCCATGACACGCTGAGACACAGGATGTGAGAAGTGAAAATGTCTGTTTGCTTTGAAGCTTGTGTATTTATGTCTGTGCTTATGTGTTAATTCTAAAAGAAAGACCAACTCAAACCACACATTGTCATTCTTTAAAAATAACAAACCTTTTACAACAAACCTGTCATCTTGTCCTGGCTGGGACTTCATTCATGCAGTCTGAGGTACATGTGTGGATTTCACTGAGGATTTCCTCATATGGTCCAGAAACTCTAATGTTGCATGTCTTCTCTTCCCAAATTGTTTTCAAGTGTGAATTTATACACACCTATGCTTCTGTTAAATAGACATGTGAAAGTGAGGCTGAAAAGGGAATGATGTAAAGATTGTGGTTGACAGCTGGTTAGGGTTGATTCACCGGTCTCACACAGCCTGACTGTCATTGTTTTTGTTGAGGCCAAATGCGCATAGGCTACAATAGTCCAGTTTTCAAAGTAAACCACAACCCGATGATTGTAACTAGAAGAAAATGTCCACGGTCACTAGATTTACTTTCATAAGAGGAGCATTACAGCTTTCGCTACAATGCTCAGATAGATAAAGCTATGGAAAGAGCTTTATCAAGTTGAGATGGAAAACTTTATTTAAAATTGCTTTGGGTTTATTTAAAATGCAATGGAAATAGGGAGGGAAAAAAGTACAAAGGAGAAAATAGAAAGGAAGAGAGGTGGGCTGAAAATGCAAACTACATGCAGAAAGACCGCAGGTAAGAATTCAAACCCAGGACTTTTTTGCTGCAAGGCAACCAACTGCTTCACAGTGCAGCCTTTCAGTTAAATTGGTACTATGTAAATAAACTAAATTGTATTGAGGCCTGCTTGGTGGTTGGTTACACCCCACTGTCCTATTGGTCTCTGTGTCGCCCCATGAAAGACTGATGAACTGTCCCACATATACACAACTGCACTGCTGGAGATAGTACTCCTCCCCCATTGACCCTGCAAGAATATAGTGAATGGCTGAATGATGTTAAAGCTGAACAGAAATTTGCAGAAGAAAGTATGATAGCTGTTGGTACTGTCGTAATACCCCAAACGTAGCAGGAGGAATAGGATTGTTTTTGTTTAAGTGTGTCTGCTATTGATTTGATTTTCCTCAGTTTTTGTGCTACAAAATTTTACTTTAACAAGGAAAAGTGAAAGAACAAGTACTACGTATTAGGGGCACAACAGTTTATCAGCGCTGATTTTCTTAATCTTGGGAGATTGGATCTCGGCCGATACTTTCATGTGAAGTCGATGTTATCCACCGATCTTGTCTACCTCAGCAAATGTCTAAATATCAGCCACTGTTTCTACTGTGGGAGGTTTGACTGACAGACCAGCCCACCAGGTCATGTCTGCACATATCCACTTGACAATAGTTGCCCCACTGTTGCCAACTCATCAACTTTCTTTGTTATATTTATATTTCTGACAAAACAAATAAGTATCAGACAAAATGGGAATCAGAAGGTCAGTTGTTTTAAAAATTGGTAATCGACCAGAAAACTATATTCGGTAAGTTTAATTGTTGCATATAAAAAAAACAATTTTATGAAATTTAGCTTGAATTTTGCAAATACACATTTATGTTTACAATCATTTCATAGCTTATAGTTGCTTGGAAATGTTTAAACTAATGCCAATTCATTAAAGCGGTGGGACTGCTACTAACCCAGGATGACCCAGAGTAGATCATTAATGAATTAAAACCATCATCTGAAAATGAGAAAGAGGCCACCACAGTACTTATGATTTGTTAATGTATTCCACATAAAGGTCATCTGTCTTCCAAGAGTCATTCCTTAGTCACAGAAAACTTCTTTTTTTTTCACTCCGAGAATCATATTTCACTCTGATTCAATTTTTGTGTCATTAATGGAGTAATGTGCTAAAACCACAGGCAAATCAGACCAAAGGCATGTTTGTTTCAGGCTCTTTGGTTGATAATTCTCTCATCTTACGTGCCAATAATACTAATTCCCAGATTTTTTTGAAGTGTTGCTTTGCTTTGACGGGCATCCCCAGCCACCGACCTCGAGGCGGCGAATGTCCTTTTTATTACTGCCGTTATTCATCACCTCTCATCTCCTCCATCCCCCCATGCTTCATTTTCATCACTCTGCTCTCTTACTGTCTTTGCCGTCTCTCTTCCCTGGTGTCACTGTCCCTTTCCTTTCTTGTCACCCTGATCTCATTTGCCCTCTTCCTCTGACTCTTTTTCTCCACTCTGATCTGAGTAACCCCTTGGGTCCCTTGCGGCCCCTCTCGTCAGCTCTGTCTTTAATCGCACTCTCTGTTTCTTCTTCTTCTCAGGCCCATTCACCTATGGATCAGGGACCCCCACCACCCTGGAATTCCATGGACAAATCGACCCTGCTGAGAACCGTCTATCGACCCTGATGCTGATGCACCGCTTGGAGCTGTAGAGCAAGAAGGCAAAAGAGGGAGGGAGCCCAAGGGGGCCAACGGGAAAAGGTCAAAGACTACAGGGCTGCAGCAGAAGCTGAGGTTGAGGAACAAGGGCTTTGGGAGGGAAGGTCAAGGGTTGGCGGATCAAAGATGATGACTTCACATGGAAAGCTGAGGAGGGAGAAGGGCAGCCTGGCGGAGTACGAGTCGCAAATGAAAGGTAAGTGTCTGCGTACATGCACCTCTCCCCATGCATGAGTGCATTAAAGACGCAGTGATGCGTGATTGTATGCATCCATGTAGATCCTTGTATGCAGGAGAGTTAGCGCTCCTGCAAACAAATGCAGCTGACATCGAGCTGACATGTCACAGAAAGTGAAAGGGGCAGTATTATGTATTTTCTAGGAACATAGTGCCATTTTATAATACAATCAAATAACTATGTTAACTTCAGTTGTTAAAAAAAAAGCTATTTATATCAAATATGACTTAGAAAAAACTTTACCTTCCAATATAACGCCTTGAAATTAGGGCTCTGATTTTTTAAAAACTCCTGCTCTTTATAAAACTCCGCCTTCAGGAAGGCAGAGCAGAATGGCTGCTCTTTTAACCCTTTAACAACATTTTTACCAGCATTTCACTGAGAAGAAGCTCCTATAATAAGCTCAGCAGATGTTTCATTACCACCAGGTGTTTGCTAATTGCTGCTGGCTAGTCTGAAGGAGCGGGGGATAGGGGAAGGTTGGGATGGGAGGGCTGCTCTGTGAGGCAGAAACTGGGAAGCTTGGTCTCTTTGGAGGAGCTGTGCCTTGAAGGCGGGGCTAGGTTCTCCCAGGCGATTTGCAGAGCTGGATGGTTGTCATGGTAGATTAAACAATTGCTCAAACATGCATGAAAGAATCAAGCCAACACTCCAGGTGTGTTTTTGATGAAGAAATAACTTGATATAAAGCTCAAAAACGTAGATTTTACATAATACTGCCCCTTTAAAACAACTTTTGTCTGGTAATTTTGCAACTTTATTCTGTGTTAAAAAGCTTGTCCTGGCGATATGAGGCAAATGCATGACAACAGCTTGTTTATGTTTGCTACAGTCTGGAATGTGCGTGTCGCAGCCGGCTGCCTCTCTGTACTGTACTACAACGGGGGGTATTTATAACTAGTATTAGCAATGTTGTCTCCTCACATCGAGTCAGCCTGGAGCAGTGTACTCAGAGCAAGAGGGGAAGAAAAGAGTAAAGAGGAGGAGGGGCGATAAATGAGTAGGAGAGGAGGATGATTAAGGGATGAAAAGAGAAAAAATAGAAAGTAAGGAGGGAGAAACAGAATGAGGGGTGAAGGATCAAATTGAAAGCAGTGACATCTCAGACAGCAATGTTTGTCGAAGTTATTTTATATTAAAATTGCAGCGTAGTGGATCTGCTGTGTTTGCTTACAAGCTTGTGCATATAATGTCACGTTATGCTGGATTACTGCAGGCGATGATCCATAAATTGCAAAGTAGACTGAAACACACCTCTCAGAGACACCATTTTATTCTGAATTTTTACACAAAGAAGAGTCTTTCATTATTCAGGAATAAGACAGTGCTAACAGTGTCTTGGGGGTTTCTGTGATTCAATGGGGGCACTGCTAGCTAAAAGGTCAGTTATGCTAACCATGAAGCACTAATCAAAAAACATTAGTTCTGCTAATGCTAAGGCACAACATAAACACTGTGTTTAGTGGAAGCTAATGCTAAAGCGCTCTTCAATTCAAATTATATCTGCCCTTCAAAGACTTCAACCCCTGAGCACCAATTTAATTTTGACCTCGTAATGTACATTTTCTATAATGCCATTTGATACTGTATTCATGTTTGTCTTGATTTTTAGTGTTTATGTTTAATTTGTTCCTGTGTCCTGTTTGAAATGAAGTTAGTGGGGAGAAAGAAAAGGAGAGGAG
>NW_006800217.1:816492-817935 GCF_000485575.1 Poecilia formosa
GAGAGGAGAGGAGAGGAGAGGAGAGGAGAGGAGAGGAGAAAGAACTGCTGTGTGAACAGTCACTTCAAAATAACTACTTGAAGAATTGTTCACAGTCAATAACCTAAACCTCAAAGTTGTCAAATTTTATTCTATTGAAAGTTTACAAAAGAGATCAGGTAAATTGGAGCGTCAGAATGTAAGTGAAAAAATGTGCTTAGGGGATGCAAAGTTTGCTAAACATTTCAAAGTTAAGAAATGCACTAATAGTGCTGAACAAAAAAATAGCAATTAGCACATTAGTGGAAGTGTGTCCAAAACTATGACAGACCAACACAAAGTAGCAAGGTAATTTGGAACTCTAACACTGCACAAAACATTTAAACATTGCTGTTAGCATCATGGTGTTGGGATGCTATTCTTTAACAAGGACTTTGAAGCTGTTCAGAACTAAATACAGGATTTCCTGCAGGCTTCACAAAGTCTTCTGTGGTTGAATAGCTGCTAACTCAATCACATTATGACATAGAGGAGATAGCAATGTTTTATAAATCTTAAAAACTGGTAGAATTTTGTGTTCAGTATTCAGTGTCATCAGGCAATATCCTGATAAAGTTCTGCAAAATTTTCCTACAAAAGCAACATACAGACGCTTGTAAAGCCCAGTTCTTTCATTGAGGAATGCATATAAAACGGTAAATCTGCTCTTTTTTCATGAAGTTGCTGGCAGTGGAACTCTGTTAACTGCACTACATATTAAGGTTATTAACAAAATCATCATGCTATTGTAGTTTCACTCAGCTTTGCTTCTATGGAAGCAGAGTGTTCTCACACCATTTGGAATACTGCCCAGTATCACATTCCTCTGTTTTCGACGGTCTTTTAGTGTTTTCCTCTTGACATTTACTTCTTTTTAGTCCAGTTCTTGCACATCACTGTTTGTGATAGATCTCCTCAGGATGTGCAAATCTCTGAAGACTTGACTTGTGGCAGACAGAGAAGCATGGGAAGGATTTTAAAAATAATCAACTGTAGCAGACTGTTTCTGAGAAGTAAAAAAAATTAAAAGCTGAGCAAAGGCCTGACTTGAAACTTGAGAGATGCATTTCTCATAGATATAAATAAAGAAATGGGAACTTGTACTATTCAACTGTGTAAGGGTCAAATTTAAAATAGATACTTCGCTAAATGCTTGTCAAGTCTGTCTAACTAAGTTTGCCCTTTGATTGGTCACAATTATTTTGTCCCAATCAAGATTTCTTTTTTCTCAGATACATTGAATGTTAAGAATTTGGTGATACCTATGGCCAAATCAGTCAAAATTAATGCCATGATGCAAAATGCAGTTCAACTTAAGCGTACTGAATTATGACTATATCTCCTGTAACTGTTTACATTCTTCACTGGCATGATTTTTAATTACTTGTCACAAGGACAAGCTTATTCACATGTGATTTAATGTAA
>NW_006800217.1:818149-875738 GCF_000485575.1 Poecilia formosa
GTGGGGATTGGGAGATGGTTTCGGTCAACCTGCACTGGATTATGACTATATCTCATGTAACTGTTTACATTCTTCACTGGCATGATTTTGAATTACTTGTCACAAGGACAAGCTTATTCACATGTGATTTAATGTAATCTCTTAGTTAATTGCAAAATTGTGTTTTTCCGAAATTAGCAGAATAAAGATTTGCACACATATGTAATTGAAAAGCAGCTGGTATGTATCTTTTATTAGTAAAGAATGTATATTAAAATCTAACACACTGTAAATAAGCATATTTATAACTAGTATTAGCTGTTTATATTTTTAGTTTAATGGAAAGACTAATGACACCTCTTGTTTCAAAATAGCATCCTATCTCTGTTCACTGTGTTTTCACATGTCAGCATGCTTCCAGGGTCATTAATATGTATTTATTCTGTCTTTCTCTCTGTCTCTCTGACTTACCAGACTTGCGGGCCCAGCTGACAGACCAGATAAAGATTTTAGACTCCCAGGTGGAGGTGAAGCAGCAGCAGCTCTCAGACCTGTCTGAGTTTCTCAGGCGCCGAGGAGACATTGAGACTGAATATGCAAGAGCCCTCGACAAACTAACCGAGAGGTTCACTCACAAGACTAAAAAGTAAGGGATGAGGTTGCCTTTCTGGTCTCCGGAGAACAACCTATCGCGCCTGTTTCGTGTTGTCAAACAGGCGTCCATTTAAAGGACGGGGCAGTGATCATGTTATTGTCCATCCATCCGCAGGAAGGAGCAGTGGGGTCAGTCTGTGTGTCAGGTCTGGTCCGTTCTGCTGACTCAGACCCGTCTGGAGAGCCGAGAACACGCAGCGCTGGGGGACACCTGCTTCAACACGCTCACATTGAGCCTGACACACAGTGCCGAGGACGCACACCGCCTGCACAAAAAGGTGAAAGCAACGTCCGCCATCGCATACGCAACTTTACGGAACAGCAGAGCTCCAAGAGCTTCTTCGTCTACCTTTGTTCATTTGTTCCAGTAGTGAGATCAGCAGCCTCATTCGTTTATAAAGTCCACAGGACACTGTTTGAAATTACTGCTTGTCAATGACGTTCTCTGAATCTTTTTTGCACTTTGAAATTTGAGCTGAATCTTAATTAGGTTTCAAGAGTTGTTTTATAGCAACTGAGAGTTTTTTTATTTTGGACCAACCCCAATCAGAAGCCTTTCACCTTCTAAACTCTGAGACGTTATTGCAACTAATAAAAAAAATTTAAAAAAAAGTGCACAACCTTAAAAACAACAATACAATACTGACTCCTTTTAGAAAGATTACACAATACCTCAATTATTTTTCTCAAAAGAAATATACTTCTTTGAAAATGTATTCTTTACTTTTCATGATTAAAAAAATATCAAAGTAAGCCAAACCCAAGTAAGGTAAAAGAAAATACCTCAAAGCAATTGGATATCTTTGCAAAACAACAGTCATCTTTTCCTTCCATAAGTCGGTCTTTCTTCAGTTATAGTAATAAATATGAGTGGAATTCTTTTTAAATTCTTTTGTACACAAGACTTCAAACTTTTAAAATTTAAATGAATTAATTTTGAGTTACAGAAAATATGATTATCACTATTAATTAGGTTAAAATTAAAATTATGACTTTATTTCATGACTATGCTCTGAGGTCTGAGTGTCAGTTCTGAGCTCTACTCTGGTTCTCTCACGCACAGATGTGGCTTAGAAGGAGATCTGAGCCTCAGACAAAGATGAGGTGACCAACTGGGCTTCTCCTTATCTATTCTTCCTTTGTAAATGTCATAGCAAAGGTTGGAAAAACAGTTTGTATTTGAAAAAATAAAAAACAAATGTACTATCTAGTTAACCAAGGAGAAAGAGGGCAGGTTGTTTCACATGTTAAACATATAATTTATAGACACATGAGATCTGAAAAGTTTTCAGAACTCCCACATTGTCTGTGTACTCTCACGGACAATGTGGAGTCCGTGAGAGTACGGACTCCACATTGTCCATACAATATGGACAATTGTACGGACAATTGTTTGTTGTCTTTCTGGTGTGAAAGTGCCTTTAGATTACATCCATAATTTGAGGTTATGAATCTGAAGGTAAACTGGAAACAAAATGTAGCAAGAATATGTTCTTGAGTGTTTTGTTTTTTGTTAATTACTACATGCAGTATATTTCATATTTGTGGGAAACAGAAACTGCATTTCTCATTTGCACTGACATAGGCTAGATGTTGGAATGTATAACATGGACTTCTGCTTCCAACTTTGACTTGATGAGTAATTAAAGACACAGTTTTAGTTTTTAAATCCTGCATTCAGTTCTGCAGAGGACATAAATATACTGCTGTGCTCTGGAGCATAAGTCATTGTATTATTTATGAGAAAATGTCCTAGCCAAAAGTAGAAATGGGCAAGAGGAATATGCTGGGATAAATAAGTCGCCTTCCCTTTTCTCTGCAGAAGAAACCCAGTTGTTTCTTTGGCATTGAAATTGTCCCTTTAATATTCAAGTAAACCAAATCACAATATGTGCCCTATATCAGTTCAACTGAGCTATCTTAAATGTTGCTGATGCAAAGAAACTAATTTAGACATGCATATTTTCTATATTTGTGCTTCCACATTGCCAATGTCTAGCAGCTGCTGTAACAAATATTTCTTAAGTTATTAACTGACATATAATGTGTCAGAAAAAAACACTCACGGACTCAGACACCAAATTCTTTTTCAAAGAGGCTGCTCTTCTTTCTTACATCATTAGCTCGTCTGGATACATGTGCCTACATTCATCTCTTAGGATAGGAGCTACTTGCTACATTAGCTTTGTAAAGACCTTGCTACTCCCTACTGAACATTAATACCACTTGACTCATTGCTAAAGGAACTTATGGTGGCTAAGAATATCAGTTGCTAACGCAGCACCTCAGCAAGAGTAAAGAAAGCACAAACTGCTCCCTTACTGTAGCCGCTAGCAGTGCTGCGATGCTAATACTAGCTTACGTGCACCACAATGGGAGATTTAGCTCCCGCTGAGGTATTTTTATTTGTCTTTTTCAGTAACTGTTTCTCTGTACTTTTTTACGAGCGTTTCCTTTTCAGGAAATACTGTTGTTGTCTTTATTTACAGTATAGCTGTAAAGGTTTTGTTGAGGTAAATTGCTGCATCAGACTTAAGTTATAACTTTCTAGTGTTATCCATATTTTAGGCTAATACAATATTTTTTTCACTTATACTGTACTGCCAGTTGCAACTTCTGTTTTGTTGCATTAGCTTCATTAGCTACAGCAGAAAACAGATGTGAAATATTATTTTAGTCTTAGTTTACACAAGTCAAAACTTTGGGATGACTGAAAAAGCCCACCAAAGTCACTGACTTAGTTAACTGGCCAAAGGGTGTTGAAAAAATAATTTTGAACTGTGCAAATATAACCCACAGTGCCACACTCAGCATTGTGTATAAGGCACCATTTATAACCAGAATAAATACTAAGAATATAACACTTACTGGAAATCTATCAAAACAT
This sequence comes from Poecilia formosa, assembly GCF_000485575.1. NCBI lineage: Eukaryota > Metazoa > Chordata > Actinopteri > Cyprinodontiformes > Poeciliidae > Poecilia > Poecilia formosa. The sequence goes on from NW_006800217.1 coordinate 821,670, forward strand.
TTTAGAAAATCATCACCCATGCATTGATAAAATGACAGACAAGACCACAAAAATAAAAATCTAGCTGGCCACTATAAATGTGTCTTAATATTTACACATACACTTTTCACATTTTCCGTTAACAATCTACACTTGTGCACATCGCAGAGCAAAGAGGTGGGAATCCAGATGCAGGATGAGCTGCTAAAGGTCACCACTGAACTGCAGACGGTACGTAACACCAGTTATTAGATGGCGTGTGCAGACGGAGTTCATAATCTGGCACGTTAAAAGGACAACACTCTTGATTTTGCTCACGACACGTTTTGCTGTTCTGCATTTCAAGGCTCTGAAGACCTACAACCAGTACCACACAGACTGCCTGACAGCTGAGGGAAAACTGAAGGAAGCCGAGCGTCTGGAAGAAAGGCACACTGGGAAGTCGGCCGAGCTTGGCCCCGGCCAACTGGCAGGGCAGCGTCGGAGCTCCGTCAAGAAGATGGAACGGTTGATGGAGAAGGTGAATGTGAAAGTCTGTTAGAACAGAAACTGTGAACAAAACCACAGGAAGTCTTGAAGTGAGGTTACTGCAGCGGAAACCACTTCCTTTTCCTCTTTGAACTAAATGAGTTCAGGTGTTTTCAACATCTGCAAATGGAAATTTCTGCTGAGTTTTAAAAGTGAGTTTCCTGAGTTTTTTAAAAATGTGATTTTTCATGTGTTTGTGTGAACAGAGACATGGAAAAATGCAGGAGACCCAGCTGAAGTGTACAAAGGCACGAAATGACTACCTGTTGAATCTAGCTGCGGCTAATGCAGCCATGAACAAATACTACCTGCAGGATGTCAGCACTCTCATTGACGTAAGGAACATTTCTGGGGATTTTGAAAACTACTCAGAAGTTTGTTTGCTTTCAAGTGCAGTTATGCTGCTGTTATGATGAAGGGTTAGGTTTGTGGTCATTTATGTTGAAGTTTTGTAATTAATAAGCTCTATTAATTTAGTTTTTCTTTGGGTAGTTAGAATATAATGAAGTTAGTTTGGAGCCAAAATCTGTAATTACTTTTTACATTTGGAATTGTTAAGATGGCATTAGTAACTTTTATACGCTTTCATTAATTTAAGAGATTAAAGGGTGTGGAGATGTCTTTTGTTTGCCAAATGTCCGGCGTGACCATTTTTTGAACGTGTAGGGTCAGATTAAGTTAGCTTTCGTTTCCATCTAAGTTGCACAACATTTTTAGTTATTGATTTGTCTATATTTTTGTTTGAAATAAATTACATATAATCATCAAATTATCAAGTCAGAAGTTCATCTAAGAAACAAATCATCTGTTGTCACCCAAAAAAAAAAAAAACCTTTCACTACCCACGGCCATTTTTGGAATAGTTTTTGGTTTTTGGATCTTAGAAAGCAGTAACAGTTAGTACATAGCAAAGATTTCTCAAAAACCTTTCACAAGTTCTACATAATCTTCTCTTTGCTTGTTTCTCCTGGCAGTGCTGTGATCTTGGTTTCCATCTGTCCGTGGAGAGAGTGATGAAGTGCTACCTGGCCAGCAGGTGGCGGATTCAGAAGACGGAGGAGACCGGGCTGAAGCAGCTGGAAACTGCTGTGACATCCCTGGACCAGAGTGGAGACAGGGATGCGTTGCTACAGCAACATGATGCCGCCTTCTGCCTTCCGTTCAGATTCAACTATCACCCACATGAGGGTGACCAGGTACTGTGACTCTTTGTTGCTATGGTGTCCAGTGCCAAGATGAAACATCCTGGATGTCCAACATGAGTTAAAAGTATTTCAACCCACTTGAGGGTTTTCACTTTTAGTTGCGTTTGAGCCACAAGGTTCGGTGTAGAAGCATAGTTGTGAAATGGAAGTAAAACGATTCATGAATTTCAACACTTTATGGATGAACATCTTAAAAGTGTGGTGTGCTTTTGAATTCAACTTACTCAAACCTTTGAAGAAGTCTTTTATGGGTGAGTCTCGTCAGACTGCAGATTTTGCTGATTTCTTTCCAACATAGCTCCAGTTGTGATAGAGAGTGCCTATAAACATCAACTTTCAAGTCTAATTCACAATTAGATTTAGGCCTGGAATTTGACTGAACCCTTTGAATACATGACAATGCTGTCATCTAAACCATGGGTGTCCAAACCTTTATCACGTGGGCCAAAATAATCAGCTCAAAAGTACTTGCAGATCTAAAAAAAATATTTTTAAAAACTAAAATCTCAAATGGGATTTCTTTTTTCTTTTCAGCTACTCAACAATAAATTAAGCATAAACTATTCAGGTGGGGGGCGATGAATACAAATGCACAACATAGTTTTCTGTTTACGCTTCACAGTAATGTGATATGCTAACGATATTTCATAAAGTAATTTAGAAATATATGGAAGTCTGTGGAGATGCTCAGTGGTCCTACAGTCCTAAATTTGACTTTTGACTGTCCTCAGAGGTATTAGCATGTTTTTGTGTGTTAAAGTTGTTTTTTCCTGTTTTGCCCTGTAAACTGAGCACATCTTGCCCAATGATGACTGGAAATGGATCTAAAGGATTCCTCTAACCAAACCAAACCAAACAAGCCTTATTTTTTGGGTCACATTATTTTTTTGTAACTTTTTAGGTGTGCGAGGTGAGTGCGGAGAGCCAGGTAAGGTATGAGCTCGAAACCAGGTTCCAGCAGCTTCAGTCTCGACTCGCCGCCGTCACCTTGGAAACTGAGGAGGTCAGTTAATACTGTGTTTTTTGCGTTATGAACAGCATCACTGCAGGCAATTTGTGTTTTTTGATCAAGAATTGCTCGATGGAAACACAGAAAACACAACTCGATCACTCCTTCCGTCTTTTCAGATTAGTAAAACGCTTAAAGCCACGCTTGCTGCCTTGCTGGAGTCCATGTGTGACAGCGAGTGCAACCCCTCCCCCGACGTGTCTGCCAGCCTATCACACGAGCCGCCTGGAGGAATCACAACCATGGCGAAACTCTCCCTCGCCAAGCGTCGAGCCAATCAGCAGGAGACAGAGACTTACTACTTAACAGTGAGTTGGACACATTTCACTATCCCTTTTTTTTGAGTGATCTAGTTGTTGATATCTCTCTTTTTTATTATTCATTTAGAAAGTAAAAGAATTCCTCAACAGCAGCTCTCTGGCCTCCAAACTTCAAGCCAAACACGATCTTCTACAAGATGCCATACAGAAAGGTGCTCTTCATATATTTGTGCAGCGTATTAGAAGCAGCTTAAACCCAACATTGCTAATAATCAGTGTGGAGAATTGTGCAAAAGCATTACCAAGAATCTGTCTGTTTTCATGAGGCCCTTCAGGCTAACAGAACATGATGGGCAGAAATGATGAAATAGCCGAACACTAATGGTTTTTACACAGTTCTGTGGAAAATTTATGTGAAACAAAAGATCATGACTAATCTTTCCTCTCATGGTGTTTCATCCTGTTTTAAAGTTATTTTTACTGTGCCAGTACATGACTAAGCTGCACTCTCTCTTGGAAACGGCTTGATTTTGATGGTGGTAGAATCAAGCAGTCCACCACTGCTTATTGAATTATTTATAAATATATGTATATTGATATATATTGATATGTCACAAAATATTAAATTTTTATTTTTTTCATTTTAGGTCTCAGTCAAATTCCAACATTTTCCGTAAAATCTGACAATTAAAGTTATTTTACAAAGAGGAGGGCATAAATGTTTCTGTTTCTACAAATAGGAACATTTCAGCTGTAATTGCATCAAATAGTGATTCAACAAACTGTTGAATCACGGGACATACTTTTGGTTTTATTTCTAAATATTTATTTCTAGAAATAAACTCATATGTGATGTTTCTTCCACTTTATTCTTGCTTCTCACCCAGATTTTTCCTTTTTCCATAAAATTTCACTCAAATTTTAAAAATTTAATTTTAAAAATGTAAAAAATTATTGAACTTTGTGGTCATTAATGTGGCAAAGTGTAAAAAAAATGTACATTGCGAGTGAGATTGTAATTGCTTAGGAACTTTACTACCATTCCTATTGCATCGGTTTACTTCTACACTTGTTAGTCTTCCATGTTTCACACTTCTTCTGTATCTTCCTTCCAGCAGAAGCTGTGGACAGCGACCCCTCCAGGTAAATGGGCTCCATGCGCATGTTCAAAAAAAAAAAAAAAAAAGTGTGCCTGAGAGAGGACAGCTGAGAAGTCGAGGGGAGGGGCAGAGGAAATACATGGAGCAAATTTTTAAAAATTGATCATCATAACAGTAAAAATAAATACGATATTACAATGCATAAGTATTTATTTTTTCTCAATTTCTTCATTATATTTTACTTCCAATCATTATAATTGTCAGAAAGACTTTCAGAAACACTGGGAAAACTGTGGATACATGCCACTTTTCTAAAAATTTCAAGAAAGTTAATTGGAAGGACAAAGTACATAAATTAGTGGTGTTTAAAAAACATTTGCACAGATCTGTTAGACATCATTACGTCTTGATTACCAGCATTTCATTTGTTATATTTCCCAGAATGCAATGTACAACTCGGTCAGTCCGGGTTCGGAAGTCCAGGCCAGTTTCCCAATTCTGCCACACACTCTTCACCACAGACATACTCTCCTACATAGAGGTAACACACTCCGACGGCGCGCACACATGCTTTACTGCCCCCCTTTTTTTTTAGTTTGCTGCACTGCTGCTCAGCCCTCCAAAATAAAATCACAGAGAAAATCCCAGTGCTGAAGAACTGAAGGTGGACGTGCACGCTGCCGTCATGTGTGCCGTCATGCTTACAGCTTATTGCTGCCTTTCTCTCCTTTCAATCCAAACTCCTCTTATCTTCCCCCACAACCCCCCCGCCGCCCCTTCGCTTATGAAAAGGATTTGAAACGCTGCCCTCTTTGCTTCCTCCTCTCGACTACTCTATGAAGTGTACGTGTGTGTACATGTGTGTGCCTCTTCCCACTGCCTTTAAATCTTTACTTTCCATATTCTCGTTCTCTCTCTTTCTCTCTCTCTTTCTCTCTCTCTGTCTCTCTCTTTTCTAATCTCTGCTTTTTTTCTGTGTCCCTGCTTTGCTGTTGGCATGGTGCAGAAGAAGAAGGAGAATGTCTCGGACCCAGGTACACAGCCACAGCCATGTCTTGCATGTCGCTTCTGTCAGCCGTTTTTGGAGTTCAAATCCTACGGAGAAAGTTTTAAGCCAAAATCAACGGCGGTGTAGGAAGGCACAGAAAATGTCTCCCTCAAGAACTCCTTATGACTAGAAAGATTTGAACTGTGACTGAATATTAGGGCTAAGAGATTATCTTTTTTTTTTTGGGAGGGGGGTAATTACAAGCATTAAGACATCATATTATGACACTAAAGTCATTATATTAGTAGGATAAAGCCATATTATTACCAGAAGAAAGACATAAAATTAGTAGAGTGTTGCTTTGATTCTTTCCTGCATATTTGGGAAATGCTTTCATTTCCATGGCAACCATTCAACTGTGCAAAACACCCGCTTGGACTTAGCACTGCCTTCAAGACACAGCTCCTCCTCTGAGCTGCAGTTCACAAGCTAATGAGCTTCAGCCTCACAGACTCCCCCACTCAGCTCCTTCAGACTAGCCAACAGCAATTAGTACCTGCTTGAACTGCGCATCAGCTGAGCTCATTATACAAGCTACTTCTCAATGCAACACTGGTTAAAATGTTAATAGAGGAAAAATACTATTGGACAATAGCAGCATTATGTCACCCTTCTGCTTCAACTTCCTCCTGTTTCTTTGCTGTTTTTGCTTCATTTTTGTTACACATTTTAACATTTCCTTCTCCTCTATATTTGACTGTATCTTCACTCTCCATCTGCATGCCTGTCTTTCCTCTCCAGAGCTCTGGGCAGCAGATTCCTGTGGTGGTTGAGAGCTGCATTCGTTTCATAAATCTCCATGGTGAGTCAGTTTTTCTGCTACAGCAGGCAGACAGAGAGAGAGAAAGAGCTTTGGATGATGGGGTTCATGAGTAGGTGGAACTGCTCTTAGCTTGGCTTGTCCGTCCAGACCTTTAGCTTCAGTGAATATAGACTTTGATGTCAGGGTGTGTGTTGCAGGCCTCCACCATGAAGGTATTTTCAGAGTGCCTGGTTCCCAGAGGGAGGTGAACCTCATCAGAGATGCATTTGAGAGAGGTAAGTGATCCAACCAGTCCACCACAGGACACACAGTAAACAACCGTGCACACATTTATACCAAAGGGCAATGTAGAGAGACTGGTTATCCTAACGCTCATGCTTTTGGACCATGGAAGGAAGTTAAGGAACCCTAAGAGAACCGACGTATGCACAGGGAAAGCATGGAAACTCCATGCAGAAAGACCCCAGGCTGGGACTTCTTCTTGCATTGACATAGAACCTTGCAAAATATTTTATACACATTGAACTTTTTCACTTTTTGTCAAACAGCAACCACAAACGGGTATTTTATCGAGATTTAGTGTGATAGACCAAACATAAAGAAGCACATAATTGTGAACCTTTTGCATTCACTTAGCCAGAATTGTAGATTAAGGGAGCATTCACAGAAAGTTTGGTTCATCAGGGGAGGTGTGAATGTGTAATCGAATTGTGATGCAGACCAAAAAAGCAAACTCTGGTCAGCCTAAAGACCTAGGTTTGGTTTGGGTTGAAGGGAACGCTGGTGAGGTTTGAATGCTTATGAGGATGCAAGCGAACCGGAGATCGCTCCAAAAGTAGGAAGTGGACTATAGTTCAGAGCATTCTGGGTAAGTACAACCAAAACAGATAGGTCTAGTCTAGCGCTAGCAGGAGAAATGGCTTGTGACCTTTTGCCAGAGAAAAGATTACAAGCCGCTACAATCTGACGTCACTCCATTTTTGTTTGTAAAGAAGGAAGTTGTGCGCAGTGCCTTTATTAGGGGTTTTTGTGTGGTTTACTAGAGTGGTTTTTGGTGCAGCGCCACCACAGACGAAGAGGAGAACAAGTTTTTCAAAGAGTTTGGTTTGTTTGACACAATGCAGTGTGAAAGTGAACCACACCAGCTGAAAATGTATGTAACAAATGTTGCAACTTTGGTACCCAATCAAATTGAGTCCACAGGACTGTCAGGTGTGAAAACTCTCTTAGACTGACTTCTTTGCTTAATAACTCAAGCCCGCTTGAGAATGTCTCTGAAAAGCAATGTTTAAGTCCTGTCACTAAATTAACTCCCAATATATTTAGCTCTGGACTTTGAATAATTCTAACACATGAATCTACTTTTAATTAAACTTACCACATTGAAGCTTTGGCTGTGTGTTTAGTACTGTTGCCCTTCAAATTTCACCATGTACTCTTATTGCTCCACAATTATGTTCTACTTTAAATTTATTATTGCAGCTTAACAAAATGTGGCATAAGGGCTATAAATTTACCAGCACCATATATTATTTTTAAGCCTAGTCCACACATAGCAGGATATCTGGGAAAATGAACACATTTATATGTGGGTTGGTCTTTGATCAACATGGAAAGTCTGTTTAATATTAGTAAAAACATTTATTTATGAAGAAATCCTCAGATTTGAGCTTAGATTTGAGAAAACTCCATATTTGTGTTGCCGTGTGTACATGAGAAAACAGAGATTTAGGGTCTCTGATTACTGTCTGTGACAAATAATATGCCAACATATCCACATACTTGCTTTGACATGACTCCCAATTGGCATAGTCTTGTGTTTCATTAACTTTGTATTCTGATACAATATTCAAAAGTAGTTCAACCAATGAACTACTTTTGGTTGTTCATTGGTTGAACAACAGATGAACCCCCATGGTGCCAAGTCGTGGTTGTTTTGAAGCAATCTGATTGGCTGACGTAGGTTTTAGCTTTGCGCTACACTGCCCCCTATGGGTTTGGTATGTTCAAAACAACACACAGTCATGTATTTGTGCTGGTTCATGTAGATGGAAACTTTTCTGAAACCGATCCCCTTGTCTGCAGTATTATTTTTTTCAAACGATGTGGTGGAGACATTCGATTTTATAACGACTTTCAAAGCCCATACATGTTTCCAGGCCTCGGTCACATCGTAGAAGTGAGCTGGTTTTTAGACTTGTTTAGGCTTTCTTGTCATAACGAGCAATCTTTTTTTCCCATGCACTTCTAATTTCCTGCAGGGGAGGATCCTCTGTCAGACAGTGAGTGTGACCTGGACTCTGTGGCTGGCGTGCTGAAGCTGTACTTCAGGGGGCTTGAGCCTCCTCTGTTCCCCTACGAAAGCTACTCTCCGCTGCTGGAATGTGTCCGTAAGATGCCTTTGTGACCTCAGTGTCTTTGTTTTGGTGGTACCTGTTTTAAAACCACCCAACAGCTTGCACTCACAGATATCTGCTTTCAAAGCCCATACAGTCGTGATACAAAAACTTTGTTCTTGAGCTGAATATTACTTACATTTTTTTAAGTGACCATCTGACACGGATAGTCATTAATTTAAGTCATATTTTCTGGGGTTTCTGGCTCTCAGCAAAGCTGTAATTTAATAGCACATAACAATCTTTTGTCAACACATTTCTCATCTGATTCCTCCTCATGTTGCCCAGAAATTGAAGATGAGACTGAGAAAGCTGCCCAGATTAGAGCCATTTTTTCTACTTTCCCACGGCCTCTCCTCATCGTGATGCGATACCTTTTCGCTTTCCTCAACCAGTAAGCTGAATCCGAGTTTTGGATGTTCTCTTACTAATATCCACCAATGTTTTGAAACTACTGGTCACTGTGCTTTGGTTTGTTTGTTTTTTGTTTGTTTTTTTGGTCACAGCGTGTCTCAGTACAGTGACGAGAACATGATGCAGCCCTACAACTTGGCTGTTTGCTTCGGTCCGAGCCTGCTGAGGGGGATGGAATCTGACGACGCCGTTGCTAGGCAACCACAGGTCAATGATCTTGTTAAAACCATGATCCTTCAGCATGACAGCATCTTCCCCGGCCAATCGGAACTGCCAGGTCCGGTCTACGAGAAGCACATGACACTGGAGCAGGAGTACTGGTGAGCCCTGAGTGACAATATGACAATGGGTCGTCGCTCTGCATTTTAAAACAGAAAAAAATCCCCAACTTTTGTTTGATTTTACAAGTCTTCGTTTCACACATCAGTACCTGCTTTAAAGGATGTGTCCAGCTTAGAATATTTCTCTCAAGTTTAATTAGTTCATATAGTGTGCTTTTTTTATTACTGTATAATTTATGTGTAGTGTAACATAATCCAGTTCAGGCTTGATTGATTTAAGTATTTTAGTATTTAATTTGATCAAACACATTGTAAACTCATTTAAAAAACTAACTCTTTCGTGTTATAGGGTAAATGGACTGACCACTGTAAGTGAAAAATTTGTGTATGGATTATCTGATTGCATATCATCCGTTTAATCCTCTCCTGTTGTCTTTGCTTCCACAAACTGTTTTATAATGGCAACATTTTCAAAGCAGCTGCTCTCACTCACATTTTTTAATACTTTCACCAACAGAAAAGACTAAAAGTGGTCCATGTAATTAACCAGTGATTGGTATCTGCCTCCCCTGCTACAGTTTTGTTATTTTATTTTGAAGTTAGAGACCCTGAGTTGAACTGTTCCAAATGTATAGAGCAGCTTTCCTCTCTGTCCCTTTTTCATAGTTCATCATCTTAAAACAAAATTTCACACTGAAGCTAAAAGGCATATTGGTGGCACTCACATGCTTTGTGTAAATACAAATAAGCTTGTTACTCACTTAAGCTGAACACAAGCCTGCAGCTTCTCAACTATGTGTGCTGTGCCAAAATGGAGAAATCACTACGTCATTCTTTCTAATTCTACGCCTTGCGTGTGGTGCTGCATAATCACATTGTCACAAGTTAGGACTGTGATGTTGTAGTTCTGGTTTCCGTCTCAACCAGTAGAGGAATTGAGTTTGACCACCTACTTTCTATTTTTCTGCTTGTGTGCAGTGAACCAATCACAGAGGAGGGAGACGGAGAGACGGAGCATCTGCCCAGTGAGGACGGTTGGTGCACACACTAACAGCACGCCAGGCATCAAAAGAGCTTCCACATAGATGCAACAAAAATGATTATCTCAATCAAATTTGTTGTGATTTATTTTGTCCTGTAGAGTGGGAGGCAGTAGCTTTGTTTGACTACGCAGCCAGATCTCCAGCAGAGCTTTCCTTCAAGCAGGGAGATCCTATTATCCTTTACAGCAAGGCCTCGTGTGATTGGTGGAGAGGCGAAGTTGGAGGAGTTAAGGGTCTAGTCCCACACAAGTACATCAGCATACTTGAAGTGTAAGTGATCTTTATGTGTCAACAATTCTGGCTGGCTTTGCAAAGATGATATTTGATAAAAGAGATTGTGTTTCCGCACGGCATTTAATGTGAACCATTTGAAAAGCTGGTAACCTACATGTGCCAGGGCAGCTTCACTTTAGTGGAGAGATACTGGAGATGGAGATGGCATCCTAAATGCTTGATTGGGTTGCATTTGGCATAAAAGTAGTCAGGTTAATAAAATATAAAGCAGTGTTTGTATGACCTTCAAGCTGTTGGGTGTGTGTGCAGGTTTAGACTGTAGCATTTTCAATTACATTGTTCTTGTCACACCAGTATATTTACTTGGTCAGTTTTTATCCCACTCTCAAACTTTTGTTGTTTCATCTTTTTCTCATAAAACATGAAACAATATGCTTTATATATATATATATCTCCCTCTGCTTCTCCTCCTCTAGGTCAGAGCGAGGGAAAAGAGATGAAGGTAGAGTAGGCGGAGGCAGCACTGGAAACCTATCAGCAGAAGACCCACATACGGAAAACACAACAAGGTATGCACACGAATGCAAAATACTCATGCTCAAGCACACACCCTCACTCAAACACACCTATGAATGCAATCACAGACAGCTTAACAGTTGTAATGTGAATAGATTTTACAAATCAAGGAATCTGAGGCTGACCAAAACTCTTACACAGACAAAAAAATTAGCAAAATGAAGAACACCTTCAGTTCTCATCATTGTACATCCATACAAGTCTTCAAGCCTACAAACGCTAGCAGACACTAACCAAAGTCTTACCATTTTGGCGTGTCTCGACAGGATGCGGGTAAACAGCGATAGTGCTTCGTTGCCAGGGAGACAGAGAGGAAGTGAGGGGAGCCCGAGTCAAAAACCACAAGCTTCCCCTGCCACAAGACAACAAATACCAGTGTAAGACTGCACACCTCAGGCACACACCAAACTCTGCGTGTGCTTAGCACGGTTCAAATATTTGCAGAAGGATGACACTGAGATAGATTCAAGTGAATTCAGAGAGAAAAAAACAAAGTCAAGACATTTAGCCAATTTGGTCAGACTCAGTCACATCTGTGCAAAGCAACAGAGAGTGCCAGGATTACATAACAGCCTGAATTTAAGTGGATAAGACAAAGCAGAGCATCAATCTAACAACGCCCGGCGCAGGATGTAAGAAAAGGTGGAGCCAACCTCTGTCCACTCTGTTCACAAACTACAGAGTCACAGATGTGACCTGAAATACCACACAGATTACTGGATGAAAAGGCAGAGGGCAGGAATGGTAAATTGGATTAAGTGTAGACTGTGTTGTAATTTCTAGTTTGACCACGTGGTGGCAGAGATGTCTTACCGTCATGACTCCAGACAAAATGAGCATTTAGAATTACATGAATTTGAGGATTTGGGATTCATTTGTTAAATTACATTCAGATGGTAGTCGTTTGACAGGTTTTGAAGGTCATTCTAAGTCATAGTGAACCTTATTAACCATTGTAAGATGGTAAATTTGCGTTTTATCAAAAAGTACTTCTGTTTTTTTGTTGTTGTACCTCAACATTAAACTAAACAAGTAATATTTTAATTAAGCAAATAGATTTGTGAGAATTTTTAATGGGACAGTGATGTCTTAATCATTGTAGATTTAAAAACTTTAAATATTTGTTCATGTATATGTTTGATTTATTAAATGAATGGCCTCCTGCTTAGAAATTCTTTTAGAAAAAATTAGAAAGTATTCTCTTCTCATTACCGCTAACTAAAAAGTTAGCTACTTAAACCTAAAGCACTAATTAGTTCCATTAGCACTAAAGCACTCTGCCAACATTTTAGTTGGTGGAAGCTAATGCTAAATTTGTAAAATGCTAAAGGTTGATAACCACCATGTCACAAGGAGAATGTGAGGAGGCTCTAAACAATTCATATTTTTGCATACATTTGTTTGATTAATACCTCCTGATTGCACACTTATTTGCTCAATAAAGTTTATTCACCCACTTCGAAATAAGAGCATGAATATAAACACCAAACTCTGAAGAATTCTTAACCTTCATCAACCAAAACTTTGACACAGATGTTAAATTGTATTCAACTGAAAGTTGCCAAGTAAAGTAATGCTGTAGAATTTATCTGGAAAACTTAATTTAGATTAAGCTAACAGTGCTAAATGCTTTTAAAGTTAGCAAATATGTTAATGCGCTAAACAAACAAAATTAGCTCCTCTATTAGTGAATTAACTCTTGGCTGCTGCTCCTCTCAATGTTAGATTCAGCACTCAAAGAACAAACAGACGAGAAGCTCTGTGCTGTGATGACTTGGGTTATTTTTCACCTCTCCTCCAGGTCTCAGGAACGGAGACACACTTTGGACACTGTAAGGCAGGCCAGCTGCAGAATCCCAGACAAGCCTCCATTTGTTACAGCAGAAAGACCAACAGTTGACAAGGTAATTGTCCTGCTAAGCTAGATGCTATCAACATCTACATCCTGCCTGCTGCATAAATGAACATATTCTAGAAATGCTTTTAAACATGAAGGTTAAAAAGCCTATATCTAGCATTTCTTCAGTTTTTTTGTTTTTTTTTTTGTTTTGTTTTTTCACAAAATGTCCACAACAGAAAGACACGTTTTAATTGTATATTACCAAACAAATATTTGTTTTGTTATCAGGGTGCAAATTACATGTTCTTTTTTAATTATTAATTAATTTGGAGTGCATCATAGTAGAAAATATCATTTAAGACATGTTATCTGCTTCCCCCCTCTTGTTCTCACACAGGACATGATTAGCCGTCAGATGAACTCTGTATTTAAGGAGCTCCTGTCCCGTCAGCCTCCTGTGCAGTCGTCTCCCTTCCCTCCTTCTGTCTCCGCCACTCCTTCCTCCTCCTCGTCTTCCTCGATTGCTCCAACTGCCCCCTCGGCTAAGAAAGTATTTGGCCTGAGAAGGGCAGGCCCTTTTCAGTCCGGACTGAGATGAAAGCATGAAGAACTGTGGAATAATAGGTTCATTGTTTGAAAGTGAAGATCTTGAATTTTTTCCCCCCCTTTTTTCTGTTTTATGGACAACAATAATTGCGTGTGCCATCTCATAGTGCCACTAGTCTTGGTGCCGTGTAGGTGTATGTCCAGTGTGTCTGTTTTTTCAAATGGTTTTTGTTCAGCTTTGTTTTGCTCTCCTGGCTTTTACACCTTTTTTTTTTTTGAGAATCAGGGATGTGGATTCACCAGTGATATCACCAGAAAAACTGTTTGGTACGGTACTGAGTGTACGTGAACAACAAGAAAATACTTAAGCTGCCCCCTAGTGGCAGGTCTGAGATCAGCACACCCTAATGATTTGCTCTAGAAAACTGATCTGGGTCCTGTGCCTAGGAGTGCCTTTGCGTCTTTTTTGACGTTTTTCACTTGAAAACACCAGATAAGTTTAGACTTTGTTTATGAAATTAAAATGTGTACTGGTATGATGTCAATGAGCCCAAAAGTGAATTATTAAAAAGAAGAAAAAAAACCTAAAAAACACAAGTCATTTGAACCTTTGCCAACAACTCTATTACTTTTTCATAGTACATTGATGATAACCTTTTAAAATTAATTGAAAACTATCTTTAGTCCTTCATGACTTATTGCTGGTAAGCCACTGGGCTCATGCTACTTTTGCGTAACTTTGGTTTTAAATGGTGCCTTCAAATGGAGGTATTGTGGTATTCACGAGTTCTTTTATTTCTACACATTATTTTTTATGAGTATAAAAATATATAAAATGTGTTTAGGAATAAAGTTATCCAGAATGTAGTGAAACTGAAAAAAGAGTAAAGTTTAGCTTTAAGAGATAGAACACATAAAAGTGTGGACAAATGTCAACCAGACCTGAGCAGTTCTTCCATTGAGAAAAAGTTATTCCTATACACTTATTTATGTTTGAAATGTTGGGTTTATACTTTTAATCATTTCTTTTGGTAGTCAAGAGAACAGGTTGAGGCATGAACTAGGTAATAAAGGATGTGATATTAATATCACTACTGATATACTACTTATATTGCTTCTGAAAAACCTACAAAATCTATTTAATGTAAGGAAATTTTTCACCTGAATAACTTTTGCCAGGTTTATGTGATTTTCTGCTCCCTGTATAGTAAAATGTTATCCAGCTCAATTTCTGGAGTCAAATTTGCATGCTTTGATTGTGAACTCACTAGATTCGTAATAGAGGCAAGTTAAGATGGTTTCCCACTTTGCTTACACTCAACCACTTAACTCCTGTAAACCAGTACATGATACTAAAAACCAAAACGTGAAATAAACCCACTGGAATTGCCAATAAATACAGGACACAGGCACAGGAAGTACCATTCTTATTCTTTTAATTTGTGCTTTACAGTTAAGCTGTTGAACAAGCTAGGCTTGCATAGTTAATGGTAAAACAAAGAGTAGAATTAACAATAATAACTGGCATATTTGGCTTTAGAATCATAAACATTATTGTATTCTTTAGAGAATCTTTATCATCAGTCAATGCAAAAGTAGCTAGCCAGCTACCTTGTTAGCATAGTATTTTTACATTTTTGCTGTGCAGTTCCCCTTGCATCACATTCATATCAAGTTTAGTATCTGAAATATTTATATATTTTTTTGCAACATTACATGGGGTACACAAATCAAAGGGTATTATTTTATTCCTGTTGCTCAGAGCAAAAATTTTGTTTGTGGCTATTTGGTTTGCTAAATTAGGAAGCTAACACTGGGGTCTGACCACACTACTGTCATTTAACATCAGCTACATAGTGCATCACAAATTATTTTACGTATTTTATTCAAATGAGTCTGTTGATAGCTTTGTTCTTTAAGGTTCCATTTTAAAATGAGGAAAACAGTATTGTTTTTACATACGGTGGAACATACAGACTGAAAACACATTCCCCTCTATATGTGATGAAAGGCCTAAATATGAGGCCAAAACTCAGGGCTTTTGCAGAGTTAAAGATGGGCTAACTCAGGTTTAGCTTTGATAGAATAAGTATGAGTTTCTCTCTCAGGTCTTTGGTTGACTTATGGTGACTTCCATTTGAACTTCAAAGTCGGACTTACTCCGTTACCCAAATTTCGCCTGGAACGCCCTCTGCTTTGACTGGGTTTCTGATGGGAATTCGTTGAAATCTAACAGCTCTCTAACACAATGTCCAGGAAGGGAGCTCTGTGCATGAAAACCAGTGAACAGTGATTTAGTTACTAGGGTCACTTATGTTCATAAACATCTTTTACAGAGTTTTACAGTTTTTTTCTTGCAGTCCTAGCATTACCTAAAATGTTTACCTTACATGGCTTGGAAAGACCATTGATTTTTCAGGCGTGTTTGACTTGCTGTGGAGTCAGGTCAGATGTTTTGCCTTTATCTGCCATCTCTTCCAACCTTTAAGTCAAATGAAATGCACTGTTACCCTTCAACTTGAAACTGTGCCCCTTGCCTGAAGAGCCAAAATGGTCCCTATATCAGAGGTGTCAGTGACTTGCTCTGGTTTAAACTGTGAAACCAATATTGGCATCTTGGAGCCATAATAGAAACTTGTTTTTTTCTTTTATCTGCCACTCGTTTTGGTCCCTGTTGGCATTTAAAACAGTCTAATGCACTGGTTCAATTCTAACGTACTTCTGAATTTGATTTTTAAAACTTATATAATTGAATCATTTTTACATGTGTAATTTCTTCACTGTCCTTTTACACTCATGTAAAAATAGAAGTAGAGTCTTTGTTTTGAAATGATTCTTCTTCTGTGGTTAAAACATCTTGATATTTTGGATCACTGTTTGATGATGTTATTAAGTTTACTGTGTTCAACTGTATATGTGGGTAAGAATTATGAATACAATAAAGACGACAAAGAAATTGATGATTCAAGTTTTGGTGTTTATACAGCATAGAGTGTTTTCTTAAGCAGGCACAGTATAATGAGTTTGAACATGTAGATATAAATTACACAACAACTTAAAACCTAGCAAGACATTAATTTTAGCATGATTCTTTCATACTACAACTTTAGTATGAAAATGTTTATATTATTTATAAAAAAAATGAAATGCCACAATCTTTGCTGTATTTTCTGTATTTTAACCAATTCTTTAAACAGAAAGGGAAGATGGTTTGAAGAAGTTAATTTCCACTTTGCTCATGTTTAAAATCACAGATATTCTCTAATATTTCACTTTTGCACTGTTTCTGCATTGTGTTTAAAATGAGACAGTAGGTGTGGCATTGTTTCAGTTTCTGTGTTAAGACCGCTCCCCCACTGAAATGTGATCTTTTGGACCCATCCACTCCTCCTCCTAAAATAACCCCTTTCCCCTACAGCCAACCAAGACCCAGACACAAGAAATAAGTCATACAGTACCACATTAGCACTTATATCACTCTAAAGACAGAGTAGAGCACTGTTGATGTTGGTGTGCTTGGTGAATATGGCAATATAATCTCTGAAGGGCTAGGTAATCAATCTGATGATCTTTGTGACATTTTTGATTAACTTGCAGCAGTCTGTCCCGTCTCTCTGCAAAAAAATCTGTCTTTACTGATACAGGACTAGGAAAGCATTTAAGTGAGGTAAGTAAGAAATGGTTTAAACATATTAGAGATTTAGCAGATCTACTTTGATAGTTACTCAACAAGTCAAGAAATTGTATCGCCTCATCTTGTATCCTGTTGTGTTTTTGTAAACATATATTTTAATTGTTGGTATGTTCAAGAAACCCCAGCTTTGACACTGCTATTCAAAACTACAATGTGATATGTGATCTGAATTCTATGCAACTTTTCTAATGATACGAAACGACTGCAGCATATGCAATCATCTAAAGAAATCCATCCTAAAATCACCAGCTGCTATTTACAGATTTTGGTATGACATCTTTTTGGGGGGCTAAAACAGGTGGTAGTGCAGGGCTGAGCTTGCTGTTACAGCCTATGAGAAGTGTGTGTGTGTGTGTGTGTGTGTGTGTACAGTTCTGCTTATTCTCTCAACCCATCCAAGCAATAAACAGTTGCTTAGAACAGATAAATGTGTGGATGTGTCATAACTTTGTCCTGCTAAATAGAAACAAAGCTGAAGTTATTATCTTAGAACCTAAAGAGGAATGATCTAGTGTCAACACACAGCTTCTGTTATTACAGCTGGAAACTAGAGATCAGGCCCGAAATCTTGGTGTAGTGATGGATTCTGACCTGAACCTTCAGAGCCACATAATGTATGTTTTTTGCTCTAGCAAAGATGATGATGGTGAGCGATGACTGTCTGGTAGAGTGTAAGATTGATGACAGTGATGAGGAAGAGGTGAACACTCCTCCTCCTCCACCAGAATTTGCATCGAAAGCTTCAACTCCAGCTCCAAAAGACCCAACTCCTCCCGCAAATTCTCCGAGTCCTGCTCCGACCCGACCTGTCAACAGAGACCCACATGGCATCAACCAACACCTTAAGGTCAATTGGTCAGTCGGTCGGCTCTTCTTTCCTTCCGACTCTCCTTTCTCTAACATAGCAGTGAACCTGTTTTGTCATAAATTTCTCAGTTCATTTGTCTCATGTGGAGTACCTCAAAGTTTGTCCTTGGTTCCACTTAAATTTGAATCACTAGCTGCGTTTCCATTACAAATGTGCACAAATCTTTGTTGCTATTCTGCTTTCCTTTCATCCTATTGCAAAATCTCTTTATAGAAAAACTTAAGTGTTTTTTTAAAGTTGGTGTGCTTCTATTAAGCATTTTTTGTCATTTCAATTTTCACAATTTTATGGTTAATGCTACTGTCATGTTTTGGTTGAGTTGTCTCGAAAAACAGAGCATTTCTCAGTTTCATGCATCTGTTACACCTCTGTTTCCATCAGTTGCTGAGCCTATCCGATGTGGTGTAACTTCAAAACTCTAAACTTTGTCTGATGTCAATTTTAAATTTACTCAGCTCGGTTTATTTTAACAAACTAATCAGGTTGCACTAGAGTTATTTGGGGGAATCTCCCTAAATCTGACTGAACTTCTGAGTCCTCATACAGCCTGTCCAAACGCAGTGAGTGCTTAAAATACAGTAACTTTTTCATGCTATGTTCAACGTTGTGTTGTCAGAGTAGGACAACATCGATGTATTTCTCGGATCAGACGGACACCAGAAGGCTTCCTGCTGTCTACTATGCTTTTTTCTTTGAGACATTACTGTCACCCCTTACAACTCTTAGAGTTCACTGGATCACTGGAGCATGTTTATGTTATGATGTAGCTTCATCTATACTTAAAACTAGGCTTTTTGCAGGTTTCTTTTAGTATATCAATTGAGCTACTTTTACAGATTAAACATTTTCAGCAAGTGTTCAGTCAGAGTTGACTAATTCCAGTTGTCAAGAAATGTCCTTCATATTTTAGATGTTTCCCTTACCCATCCCCCTGACTCAAAAGAATGGTTCCAAAGCATATGTAAAATCAGGATATCATTAAGCAATTTAATTTCAGAATCAGTTAACACTGAAATAATGAAAAAGAAAGTACATAAAAGTCTGAGATATATTTTTCTAATAGAATACATTTCTTGTTTGTCTTCTGTAGGTGGAGGTCAGTGATGTTCTGGCTGAACCTGCCACTCCTCATAGTATAGGTGGTGTGTGGACTTACAGTCTGGTTGGCTTTGAGAGGACTCGCATCTGGACCTATCGCTGCCTCTCCTTGCTGTTTGCTGTGCCTCTTGCTTTCCTGTGTGGACTCTTCCTAGCCATCCTCGCCTGCCTACGCGTCTGGTATGTTCTGACCAAATCAGTCATTCAGTGACACATTCGATTCCTCACTCACTTAACATGCAGCTATCGAAAATACAAGTGACAACAGTCTAAAAATATATATTTATTTATATTTCATTGTTTCAAACTTGCTTGCTTAAGTTAGAGGATCAGCTTGTTGCTCAGGAAATTTAAACGGCAACAATCAGACTCCATGCTGGTTTGGCTCACTTTTACATTGAACTGAAGTATTTTAAGGATTTAAAAGTATTCAGATCTTATATATGTCCGTAAATCACATGTACAGCAGACATATCCCTTCTTTTCTTTGATGCAATTAATACTCCAATTCCATTTTGCCACTGTAAGCATATTCCACATCCTCAAGCAGACCAGATTTCCGACTTTGGGTCGGTACCAGAGTATCTACCTGACCTAACAAAGCAGACTATCCTAACAAAATGTCATCCATTTAGACCAATTAAATGGTCTAAATGGCCATTCGCCATTCCCAACCCCAGGATAGCTGAAGAAGTGGATTTACACTTCTTCAGCTATAATTTATTTTCTGATGTCTTTTTTTCTCTCTCCAGGTTCCTGGTTCCCTGCATACAGCTGAGCAACACCTTCCTGCCCTGCTTGCGCTCCTTGTTTATATGTGCTGTGAACGTCTTCATCTCCCCCTTCTGTATGTCTCTGGCGCTCTGCTGCACACAGATCTCTATCTCACTGTCCAACAAAGACTTGGATCGAAAGAGAGACAAAGACACTGTGTGAATGTAAAGAAAAAACAAGGAATCTTGATTGAGAAAGTGTGTGAATGGGAAGTAGAGTGCTTTTATTTAAATGCACATGATTTTTTTAATTCTAAGTTTTAAAATGTTTGCAGTTATTTTATTTAAATAAATTATTTTGATAAGTCTTGTGAAGAAATCTGTTCTTAATGTACTGACCCATTTTATTCTTTTTTTTAAATCACTGATAAATGTATGATTATAGGCTTTGTATGATCTTGATAGTTTGCATTTTGATTTTGTATTGGTTTAAGGGAAATAAATTTTAGCTCCGGTCAATTTGTATACACAAACCAACTAGGAGAACTCTCTTTTTGAACAAAATAGTAAACCAGGAAAAAGCTACTACGGCTGTGTTTTACTTACATATGAAGTTCGAACTTCAGATGTAACATAAGAATAACGTCAAACTTAACTCAACCATGTTCCAGCTCCTAGTAATGTGACTGACTGCTATTAGCAAAGCAAGGCAATAATATTAGTTTCTGTGTTATACATTTTATCAACATGTTCACTAGTTTGTGACTTTTAAAAAGTGTCTTAACTCTTGGCTGGCCTTACGATTTTTAACGTTTTAAGTAAAGTTTTATTGGAAGTGTATTGTATCATAGTAAATGTCACTGATTAAAAACCAACGTTTAATTTGAAGGTGTAAATCCACTTCTTCGGCTATCCTGGGGTTGGGAATGGCGACTTCTCCCTGACCAATATGGCAGGTGTGACAACGCGTCTCGTCTTCTTTCTAAACTACCCAGCATGCCCTGCGCCGTTGCCATTTTTCTTGTTATGGTGGACTGTCAGAAGAGTCTTCGCAGTTCTGGAACAATCTTTAGTTAAATTTGTATATTGAACGCCTTTATTCGCTGTTTGTTTGTTATTATTCATTCCGAGGGAGCTTCGAAGATAAAGATACCGACATGGCGCAGTACAAAGGAGCTGCCAGCGAGGCGGGCAGAGCCATGCAGCTAATGAAAAAACGAGAGAAAGAGAGGGAGCAACTTGAACAGCTCAAACAGAAGATAGCAGAGGTTTGGAACATCTTAAATGCACGTGCTTATGGAGAAATGCTCCAGTCATTGTTGGCGTGATTTACTTCTGCTCACTCAAGTAACTAATAATAAGAGTCACCTATCAGTTACTTGTTTGTTCGCAGTTACAAGTAACAGTTGGAATAGTTTTCTACCACAGAGTTATGCTTCATACCTGGTTTTACGTCCTATTCAAAATAGTATCGAATATTCTACATATAATTTAGCTACAGTAAGCCATGGAAGGGCGTTATGTTAAGTTTTCAAAAAATGATATACAGCCGGATTAAATCAAAAATATACGTGCAAGTTGGACATTTCCAAGACTGTACATTAAACAAAAAATAAAGATGCACATGAATATTAAATTCTTTATTGCAGTGACGTATGGTGAGGCTCTGACTCCTCTGGAGTCTGATGTACAAATACAGAAAACTCAAAATGTTACAATTTTGACCTTAATTGAAATATTTAGTTGTTTCGACTCTATACTGTCTAGCTATACAGTGTTAATAAAATAAAAAATCAAATTAGATTGTTTTTATTTAAATATTTTTTGGTGAATCTCAGTATTTTGAAACTTATTAAAAATTGTGTATGATCTTTATTTACCTTCGCGGTGTTGTAAAAGTCATCCTTGTTAAATGTTTTCAGTCCGTTCAATGCGTAGAAGAAGATCTCCTGTTGGCACTTGTCCTTCTTGAACTCAGCACTGCCCCCTCTCAGTGCAGTTTGGTACTTTCTGCTATGCAGAGAGCATTTTCACAGCATCAGGCACGGAGCTATAGGGGAGCTGGGGGGGCTGCTGCCCCCCAAACCGGGCCGGATGGGGGCCCGGGCCTGGAGGTGCCAGGGAGGGAGAGGGAGGAATGGTTTCAAGTCATTGAAATATGTGATTATAGACAGAGAAAGTGCGCCCTCGCCTGTTGAGAAGGGTGTATTTAATATCCCCCACCCCCACCCCTCTCAACAGTTTCAGTTTCACTCCACGTAAGGGGCCCGGTGATTCCTTAGGGGCCCGGTTATGGGTTAGGGGCCCGGTAATTGGCCCCTGGCCCGACGCTGACTTGTTCCGCTAGTGCACAGCATATTTATGACAGATCAGAAAGGCCATATATCACAAGTTAGACAGTCAATTAGATTTCATATGTGTGTTGCACATCAACATGTGCAGCACACATATTGATGTGAGTGAGTGAATTAGTGCTCTAAGTTTTGGAATTTTTGGGTCAATCAGTGTTTGATTTTTATCTCTTTGTCTCTGTCTTGGTGGATTTTGGTTGTTGCAGGACAATATGGTCAAATCCAACATTGACAAGAAATTCTCTGCCCACTATGATGCCGTGGAAGCAGAGCTAAAGTCCAGTACTGTTGGTAAGTATGTTTGACAGTTTTACTGACATTATCTAAAGAGCCTTAGTAATAATAAGCAATGGTGTTTATTGTTTTCTTTTTTCCAAACGTTTTGTTTTTCAATGTCTGAAACAGGCCTGGTGACCTTGAATGACATGAAGGCCAAGCAGGAGGCGTTGGTAAAGGAGAGAGAGAAGCAGCTGGCCAAGAAGGAGCAGTCCAAAGAGCTGCAGCTGTGAGTGAAAACAGTTTGATTTAAAAGATGCCAGTCTCTTCTGATCAGTCTGATGTCTGAGCCAAAATAACTTCACTCAGGTATCAAATGGACTTAATTAACTGGCCATCAACAATTCCAAGTTGGAAAGATCTCAGCAATGACTGAAGAGAAATAAACTTTGCTACCCATCAAACTTGGCAAATGTTCCAAACAATCAAAAGTCCATAATTTCACTAAAGGCTATTCACAAGGGATGGACAATAAATCAGTAATAATATATATTGCAATAGACACTTGATCACTAACAATGATATTGATCATTGATAACTTTAGCCGCTCATTCTCTCCCGGCTAGCTAAGCAAGGTGGGTGGCATCAGGAAGATCTTGTTTTTATGATGGTAGAGTGCCACCATCTTGTAAAGATTTCCAGAACATCCCAAAAATTCTCAATGGGGTTTAATATCCGTACTGCGTTCTGGCTGATCTTTCACAATCCATTGACGGAAGAACAAGAATCTTTTTGCTGCTAGGCAACAGTGCTACTAACTATATTCATGCTGCTTCTGCTTCTGCTGTGGTTGGGTTCTCTCGCCCACAGCTGGAACACAAACATTTCATATGTCTGTTATGAAGTGTTTGCTGCTGTCTGATCAGCAGAAAACACTTCATACCAGCTGTGTTGAAGTGTCTGTCTTTATGGAGTGGTTGAGAAAATCCGCCGCAACTAAGACCCAAACACAGCAATCAGCAAGCCTTCAACCGAATGACTGACTGAAAAACAAGAATCTAAGTGTTGAAATGGTTCAAAGTCCAAACCCTAATTCAGTTAAAAAAAAGTTTTGTTGTGACCCCAAAGTAGCTCCATGGAAACAGATGTCTGAAACTATGTGAGAAACTGATAAAGTCTAACAGAAAATCTACATGTTTTGCTGCTAATGATGGCTCTACAAGCTATGGAGGGAATGCACTTAGTTTTTTCCACACAGCTTATCTTTTCCATTTTGACTTTATCTTTATTTAAAATGTAGTTATAACAGCATTAACCAGAAACATGTAAATGCTACATTGTTTTAGCCATATCCTGGTGTATTCTGCAGAGGTCACCAAATATCCATGTTTCGTTTGTGGTTGTTTTCCACCTTCAGTCTGCAGATTTCTAAAATCATTCAGGGTGAATACTAACAAACTTATATACTGATTAATTATTTCCCTTCCCAAAAAGAGGTGACAATTATTTAATTAAACAACTAAATAACTTTGGAACAATTACATTTTTCCAGTAGACAGAATAGAGTCTTTTTTTTTCTGTTGCACAGATCTGCATACACTCATTCACTTTTTTCACTTCCGATACCGATACCTTAGGTTTAGTATCGGCTAATACTGATCTGATACAGAAAAACAGTTCTAAATTGACTTAATTTTTTTTTAACACAGATGTAAATGTACTGAATTACAAATTTATTTGATAACTCTGCACCAGTACAGCACACATAAATACATCAACAGCTTCATGAGCTTGACATTGTCAGCGATGCAATTTCTTTCAATATTGGGACCGATACAGATATTAATATTGGATTGGTGCATCTTTTGTGTGGAGTTATAATCATACTCAAAATAACAGTGGAAAAATCACATTACAGGCTGATCCAACGTCAGCAGAAATTCTTCTAGACAAGTCAGAACAAGGCTCAACGGTTTGTGTGGCCTCCATGTATGAGCGCTATACAAAGCCTGACCATGCTCCTGATGTTCTCCTGAGGAATCTCCTCCCAGATCTGGGTTACAGCATCAGTTGACTGCAGGACAGTCTGTGGTGGACGGACTGAGACATGATGTTCCAGCTGTGCTCATTCAGGTCTGGAGTGCCACCACAGACCGATCAATAGCACCAACGCCTTCATTATGCAGGAACTGCTGACACACTTCAGCCCAGTGAGACCTAGCGTTGACATGCAGCAGGAGGAACCCAGGGCCTCAGCGATGACTTGATTTTATTGATTAATAACATTTTTGAAGATTTAATTTTTAGAAAATCTGGATTTTCTAAAAATTATTTCCCTTCCCAAGTAGAGCATTTTTACCAATGCTCTACTTGAGTTTCCTGACTTCAAGTTACATTGTGTTGTTTAGATGTTTCCTTTATTTTTTGAGTAGTCTATTTAAACAAGATATAGATTTAACATTCTGTAATAACTAAATCACTCTCCTGGTTTTGCTGCTTGTTTATTGAGCTTTAGAGGAGCAAATTAACTTGTTTTTTTTAGAATTATTACCTTCTCTCTAATATTGGCCTGTTTTTAAATGGAGTTTTCTTTAAATTGCTTTGAATTTAATTTTGAATTTATTTATTCATAATAGCATTTCTGTAAATAAGTATTTTAGTTGTTGTCTTTGGCTGACTTTGCTGGAGTTTACAACCAAAGGAAAACATTTCAGTCTCCTTAGCATCTTCTGTCCCTGAAATAGTTCCCCTCAAATCATTTGAATATATTTCTCAAAATCCAGGCTCAGGATGTTACTGCGTGTTCTTTTGGAGTCCTTGGAGAGCTTTTTAGGTCTGGGCCGGATTTCAACCCATCTTTCATCTGCTTGAAAGAAATCATGATTTACCTCCTACCTCATAGAAATGTAGTAACCATTGGCTTTAAATATGAAGCCCTTCATTTATACACTTTTGAAATTATATGTGCAATATGATGGATGACTGCTAAAAGAATTATTGCCATTCATTGTGTTTGTTTTATCCAATAATATATCTGCTTTGACAAAACCACTGGATTTTTAGTAGAAGTAGAAATGTTAAGGGATTTAAATTGGAAGCAGACTCACAGGAAGACTTGGGTTTTTTGGCCAAAAGGCAGGACCATTTGTTTTACTCAGCTATCAGAAAGGCTTCAATACAAATATAACCTAAACAGCAGATATATGCAGTTGATGTTTTCAATCTGAACTGTTCCTCCAGCAGCAGTTGTAAATTAAAAAGCTGAAATTGGACACATTCCCTACACCTTATTAGTTTTTGTATTCCCCTTGGAACATTTGCTCCCATTGAAAACTATCTAAAGACCACCCACACAGCCGGTGTGTTTGCTCTAATCAACCTCTACTTTTTTCTAGCTGATTTAGTGCTGTGATTTAATGCCTTCCTGTTTCTTTAGCACAACCTCCAGCTGTGTTCAGCTACAACCTTTTACTGGTACTTTGGAGTTACCAACTTATAGCCTTTGTAGTTAAAAATTATAGCAAACTGGTCTTGTCTAAGGAACTAATTTTAAGAACTCTAACATTATTTATAAATGTATTCTTTGTTAATTCTGGACACATGCAAACTGCCAACATATGAATTTTCTTGATGTCTCCCACTGTAATAAATTAACCCAAATTTACCACAAATTTACTGTTTATAGCTCTCTATTCTTTACTGGAATGTCTAATAAACCAATATTCTGTTCATTAGTTTTATTTTTTATTTTTTTTGGTTCTATTTTCAGCAAGCTGGAAAAACAGAAAGAGAAAAAGAGGAAGGAGGAACAAAAGAGAAAAATTGCCAGTTTATCTTTTAATCCTGATGAAGAGGAGGAGGAAGATGATGATTATGACGACGACGATGATGACGACGATGACAAAAATTACGAGGAAGATCAGGATTGTGAGTATTTTGATCGTCATGACATTTTTCATGACATCTGGAGCTAAATTGTAGCTTCAGATGTTTTTTTTTTCTTCTTCCTCTTGAATCAGTGGGAAACCTTTCCTAAAACATACCTAAATATAAGTTTCACATTTGCATCATTTCAAGAAAACTCCTTAGTGTTGCAGATTTTGGCAATTTCAAACTTCCAGCTTTGTAGGAACGGTTTTTTTGTTGTTTGCAAAACAAGGTCAGAAGAACTTGACTGACTTTCACACAGAGTTCTGACCCCTGCCTTGTTAAATTTCCAATTAAACAAAGCAGATAAAAACATGTCATTCCCTATATTATTTTATGTCTATTGCAGATGTTCCAGTCAAGAAGAAGAAATTGGGCAAAAATCCAGATGTGGATACGAGTTTCCTTCCTGATCGAGACAGAGAGGTCAGGTCCACTCAAACCTCCAACTTGGAAAACCAAATTGTGGTTTTCCTCACAACCTACTCTGCCTTATGCAGTTGAAATATTATTTGTTTAAATGACATTTTGAATTACATTGGTGCGTACATTTTTTCATTTCCTTTTTTGCAGGAGGAGGAAAACCGCCTTAGAGAGGAGCTGAGACAGGAGTGGGAACTGAAGCAGGAGAAGATCAAGAGTGAGTGGTCAAACTTTTTTTATTTTAAACCTAAATCATGTAGCACTCTTTTACAGCACATTAGAACCATTGTAGGTAGAAACAAAAAGAGTAAATGTCTGCTAAAAAGACATTTCTGGGCTCCGAAAATTGAAAATTTGTAAAAGCTCTGAAATTTTGAGGGTCTCTGAAATTTACTTTTATTTTTTTCTAAGAAAATTTCTGAAATTTATCTCAAAATTTGAGTTTTTTTGGCAGAAATCTACTTCTCCTCTTTCTTTTTATATGCCGTCATACTCTTTGATGTGTGTAACCTACACCTTTTTATGAATTTCTGTCCTTAGATGAAGAAATTGAAATTACCTTCAGCTACTGGGACGGCTCAGGCCACCGGAAAACTGTCAAGGTAAACAGGAGGCCGAGTTTGATGGCAGCAGCCGTTTTCTGGAGTTCTAAAATGAGAAAACAGGAAGTTTAGATTGGCACAATGTTTGTGTTCTCGTCTGACCTGTATGGACAATGCTGTGAATTTACATTATGTACAAACTTTATTTGCTGTAGCAGAATTTAAGGTAGAGTATAAATTTAAAGATAAACAATCTCACAGAGAAGGATAAAGTGTGCCTTAATAATTAAGTATATCTACATAAACCATACAGTTTACCAAGTGTGACTTTTGTGCTCAGCACTAATTTGTTCTTTTGTTTTTTACAAAGGCATATTAGGGCATTTGTCCATAGAAAAAAAGAAGAGTAATACATTTTTGCTGAGAAATTCAGAATTTTTAAAATTAATCTCGAAATCTTTTTATGAATGTCAAGAAAATTTCTGAGATTGAAAAGTTGAAAATTTGCTAGAAAAAAAGTCAGAAAATGTGAGATCAATTTCAGAAAATTTGTAGGAAAAGTAGGGAAATGTTTCAGTGTGAAAGGTCCAAAATTTCCTAGTAAAACCCAGAAATTGTTAAATGAATCTCAGAAATGTTCTAGAATGTTGAAATATTTGTTTTAAAAGTGGGAAATTTGTGAAATTTGCTTGAAAATTTCTGAAATTAATCTCAAAATTTAAAATTTTTGGGGGGAGAAAGTTTATGTATTGTTTTTTTCTAATTATAACGGCCCCAATAAAGCACTGTAGTTTTTTGTTGTTGTTTTTTTCCATGTAGCACCATTATATTTATTCTGTGTGCCTGTGCTGCAGATGAAGAAGGGTAACACCATCCAGAACTTCCTGCAGAAGGCCCTGGAGGTCCTCAGGAAGGACTTCAGTGAGCTCAGGTCAGACTTCAGTGAGCCAAGAAAAATGAACGCATTCTTACATTCATTAACGAGTGTGTTAGTGGCCAAATATTTTATTTGCAGATTGAATCCAGACTTTTCTTTGGGATTCTGTTGCTGAGATGGGGTTGACGATAACGCTTTAATATGTTTTGCAGCTCTAATTTAAAACCGATGTTTCCTCTCATATTTTCCACATTCTCAGCCCAGCCTCAGATCTGCAGGGCGGCTGATGTGAGGTTGTCAAGTGCTTTTCTGGCTTTTGTTAAAACTTGTTTATCTGGTTTTAAACGTTTTATTCAGATACAGTATGTCAGACAAAAAAAAATCTGCAGGTAATCAAAGTGCCTTGGTGTTTAGGAAGGCCATTATGCAAAAAGTAGTCTGAGATGTTTTTTCTTCTCTATTTTAAGCATTCATTGTTTCAAACCTTCATTCTTTGAATAAAAAGTATATTTTTTAAATTCTATATCACTCTTATTTCCAATGTGGAATCATCCAATTTACTATGAAGCAGGAAACATATTTCCTCACTATTTTCCTATTTTCTATTCTTTTGTACTCGCTCTGGTTTTTATCACTAATAGAAAAAGTGTTGATGTTTGACTTCTGTGCGTACTTTAAAGTCAACACATCTTTTCTTCAGGTCTGCTGGGGTGGAGCAACTGATGTACATCAAGGAAGATCTCATAATCCCACATGTGAGTCCAGTTTTTTTCTTAATTACATAGTTATTAATGACTAAGAATTAAAACATCTCTTTCTTGTGTATTGAAAGGAATGCTTTGTGCGAATGTTGAATTAAACTGGTGCTCATTTTCTTGTGTTATGTAGCACCACAGTTTTTATGACTTCATTGTGACCAAAGCCAGAGGAAAGTCTGGTAAGTTCACTACAGTCAAAGTGAACAACTTTCATCTTCAAGCTCAACTATTTACACTCTACCTTATGGTTGTTAATTATACTTTCACACCACCGCTGACAGGATTTAAGATTTACATTTAAAAGGGTTATTTTATTTTAAATTGTGGTTTTTGTAAGACTTGCCTTTCATGTAGGGGATAGATGCTGAATCACTGCAAGCTTAACTGGTGTAGCTCCACATAAAACGCAGACGTTGTTGGGCGACAATAACAAACACAACAGTTTTAATGTTCTAGCTAGCAAAAATAGACAGCATACTTCTGACTAGATGTCATTATGGACCACGTCAACAACTGATCAACAACTGATGATTAAGAAGCATATTTACGTTACGAGTAAGGGAACCATTATGGTAAAATAATGTCATATCACCATGCTCTTAAAAACTTCAGAGCTAACTCTTTAGTTCTGATTAGCTTTAGCTTAAAGTTTTAAGTAATAAACCTTTAAGCTAACATTGCAGTTTCACTTTAGTTTTGTACTAGCTTAGTTTTTCCCCCAAAACATGTCAAAGTGAAATGAGGTTTCATAATGTCTGATTTAAAAATGTGTTTTGGCTAACTTGCTAGGAATAAATAACACCATTGCTACCATCCTAAGTTAGGTAAAACCTAATTAAACCACGCTGCACCACGGCCACCTGTTGGTGCTAAGGTATACCTACATCATTCAATAACACTGGAACTTGCAATCAAGCAATGAATATTGCCTAATGTCTGAAACATTAGGTAATGTTTCAGACAGTTTGAGCAATACACTTAGATGTGCTACTCAACTTTATATTATTTTTGTGTACTAAATACAGCAAAATACGTGGGGTCTAATCTAGGGGTGTTCATTTGTTGAATTATTTATTGTTATTGAAAGGATTTCTTAGTGCAACAAGATTTTTGATTTGTTGTGACAATAAAATCCAGTAAATACATGAAAACCCCAAAACTGTACGTAACGATCGGGATTGTTACTTTTACTGTTTTTGCCACTGTTGGTTCTCTGAGAGCATAAATAACAAAAAAATTAAGTTAAATACAGTTACTATGTTCAGTTCAGTGATTAAAATCACTTTTTTTCTGCAACCAGACGTGTTGCTGTTTCTCTCGTTAGCTGCAGCACCTCACGCCAACTGTGGAAAAATCTGCATCATTTAAGAACATCCTAGCTAGAAAGTGCAGCTGCTAACGAGACAAAATCTCGAAACTGATGCATTTTTGTTCGGGGTTTTTTTCCTGACTCTTGTTTTTGTAGAAAATGCCTTTAATGGATATCAGAAGTTTTTTTCCCTGAGAATAAAATGTACTCTGTTTTCAATTTGATGGTCTGATTTTGCATTTTTGAACTAAGTCATGCCAGTCCTTTGTCCTTCAACTCTAATTGACATTAATTTACACTGAAACAACAAAATACCCTTGATTTGTAAAATTTAAAGACACACCAAATTTAAAAACATATTTGCCATCTGTTGTTATGTTCAAGAATCGTTTATTTTCTGACGTGAAATTTCCTTTTACAGGCCCTTTGTTCAGCTTTGACGTCCACGATGATATTCGACTGGTGAACGATGCCACTGTGGAAAAAGATGAGGTGGATCCACAAAGCCTATTATATCACTGATCATCTCTTTAATCCATAAAGCCATAGGCAGAAAAGGATTTCTTTATCAAATTCTGCTGCCATGCCGTCAGCATCTCTCTGCCGTGTTCAGTTAGGTAACAATAACCCACTAAAAAAAAACAGTAAAAGTAATTGTGGCAAAGCAAGTATATACTGGTGAATTATCAGACTGTAATGCGTGGGACCCTAAGTCTCCATTTCCTGATGTAAGAAAACACATAAAAAATTATTTGTTTTTATGTAACGCATAAAAATGTATTAGTATGCCCAGATATCTGACTACATGTGGACTAGCCCTATCATTCCTTTGTATTTGGCTCTTCCCAGTATTTCTGAACATGATAGTTCCTTCAGTGGCAGATTGTTGCATCCTAAGTGCACAAAATTGCTTTATATGAGATGCAACTGTAAATAAGTGTTTACAACCATGCTGGTATTGCACATTTATTTTTCTACATTGTTTTTATTCTGTACATTCATTTGTATATTAATGTATATATACATTAATATACGTATAATATATGTATATTATATTTATTACATATAATATACACCTGTTTTTTAATGTACACATGTACATTAAGAATACATTGCTTTCGATGCTTTGTTAGTTAGCCCTCTCCTCCAACAGGCAGTGCAAGCACTGTGCAGAACGTTTCTCATACATGCAGCAACATGTTTAAGATGTTGCCTAATCTTTGGAGTCAGCTATTGACAGCACATGGAGATTGTTGGAAAACAGCTTGTTCTCCTTGGAGCTGTTAACTGCTTCACACCAGAACCTCCTATCATTCTGTGATATCACTGGATAGCCGCAGTGTCTATCCAGCCCACAGTGAAGCAACACATTAATTCCCAAACTTCACGATGAAATGGCACGATGAAGACTTGTTCCAGGAAATGGAATGTAATCTAAGAAAATTGAATGAAATGCATACAGATGTATTCATTCTTAGCAATATGTGAACAATATGCTTTTCACATGTGAGCTGATTGGGGTAATCAAGCATTTTCAAACAACAGTAATCTGAGAGGCATTTGTTACTCTATCTGCCCTCCAAAAACAGAAACACGCAACTGATTCAGTAATTTCCCTGTATTACTGTTCTGTTTGTCGAAGTCAGGGTGTTGGATAGTAAGAGCGACTCTAGGTTTTGTCTTCAAAAGTGAGGCGATAGAAAGTGAGTGCTTACTGACTGTGCTGACCAAAGGAAGTTATACAGCATAAGTAACCTGAGTTTCAGATCACCAGATTCTGGTGATCTGAACTGGTCACTGTGAGGGACCAGTTCACTGTGAGTGATGAAAGTGTGGTTCCTTTGTTACCATGGAAAAAGAATCAACTAAAGTACAAGAAGCATAAGAATGTTGATCCTTAAATACAGTGTAAACTTGAAACAGCGACGTCACGTCAAAAATCCTGGCCCCAGTTGAACAGTGTGAATTCCACAACTATGGTGCCAGTACCATCACACTTCAAATAACTATACAAAATCAGCTGTATTTCGACCTGCATACATCAGGGTTTCTCCCAGGAAACTTGCTAAGCCCGGTGGTAGAGGCGCGAGGGGAGCCATCCAGTGGTGTATCGTGTTTTTGAGTTAACCCTTTTTTAAAGTTGACAAGAAAATACCACTATAAGACATTATTAACAATACCTAAACACCAACTACAAAGTGTTAAAAAAGGCAAGCATAAAAAAATAAAATTAAATATTAACTTTTTTGCACTTCAGTTGTTTCATCTAATTAAAGTGTACAAAATTTTTTGATTCTTTATTTGTGACTTGTCACTTAATTTGCCGAAGTCATTAGTGTGTAGCCTGGTGAGGGTGCAGCTAAAGCTTGGTGGACTATAATAGACTGAGTCAGGTACTTCTGTTCAGTTGCCAGTTAACAGAAATCACAAAGCAATCACATGGCAGTAACTCTGTGTTTTAAAGCACCTTGAATAGGTAAAGCTGACATGCAGAAATGTAAAGTGAGCAACAGAATGGGGAGAGAAAGGGGGTTTAATTTACTATAACTTTCAGTTGTCACTCCCAGCCCTGAGGATTTAGACACTCTTTGGATTTTCTCATGTTTTGCAGTAACAAGTTTTATAGAATACCCATCTGTAAAGCCGTTTCCAGATTCAATACATGGACACACATGTTGACCCTGGAAACAGGTGGGCTGCAGCTGTTGAAGTCATCTTAGGAAAGGATGGGACAGCTACAAGTTCCCCAAATCTGGAGAATAACGGATTAGAAAAATGTTACCTGGTCTAACCAGTCTTTGATTTCAACTGCTGTGCATTCAGACAGGGTCAACATCAGGGAGTAAACAAAATAAATGTATGGATCCACTCCACAAACCTTGGGCCAAAAGAAAGTGATGCCAGAGGCCTTTGTAGATGGAAGTTGTTAATGGTGATGTATTTCTCTTTGTGTAAAGTCCCATGCAGGAAAAGTGGTGCTAAGGAGCTGGTATGAGAAGAACAAGCATATCTTTCCTGCAAGTCGCTGGGAGCCGTACGATCCTGAGAAGAAATGGGACAAATACACGGTAAGAAAAAAAGACCTTAATTTTAGTCTTATAGTCTCCATTCACTCTGAATACTCAGTATTAAAATGTTTCTTCATGCAACATTTCAGTATAATATAAGCTTTTCGAGCATGTCTCTACCGTTTTTGCACATCTATAGATTGAAATTTGTTGTCTAGTCTTTGTTGCTCCTTAGCTGTATTCACCACAAGATCCAAATAATTGAATTCAGGTGTTGCAATTACTTTACCAGTCACAGGTTCATAAATTCTACCACCGTTGCATGCAAAGTTATTCTTTAGAATAACTTTTAAACAGATCTTTTAAACAATGAGTTACTCAGAAGCTTAATGAATTCCATTCTGGTACCACCGTAGGATAGCTGATTGTTAGTGGTATTATGATAAAGTGGAAACACTTGGAAATGACAGTAACTGAGCTATAAAATGGTTGTCCCCCTAAATCACATAAAAGTGTCATCAAAATCTGAGACACATGGCATACAGAGGTCACCGACTTTATGCAGAGTGGATAGCTAAAGACTGCTATCCATTATAGAATGGATAGCAGTCTGCTAGCAGTCACATAAAGAGCATGTTTCATGTCCGCAGACACGTTTTCTGGAATGATGTATTATGTCCATGTCTGACAGTCAGATGGACTAATCTGGGTTTGACAGTTACCGGGAGAACTGCACTTCTATGGTTCTCCTTGAATTGTGTCTAGGTTTAAGTTTGGTGCAAAAATGGCGTGGAACTGTTTTCCAGGAGTTAGGGCCAGGGCTCCTTAGTTCTAATAAAAATAATTGCATAATCGCAGGGAATACCAAGACGTCTTCAACCATTTCATGCTCCCAACTATGTAGGATCATTTTGGTAATGATCCCTGTACTGGTGTATAGTCATGTACAACAATGAAAGCAATGCTGAAGAACTTGACTGATCTGCCCAGAGTTCCAACCTCATTTTGATGGAACACAATGTGTTAGTTCATAGACTAAAGGCTCCCACACAATCGGGCGTACTGTGCGTACATTGTAAGTCGTGTGGACTATCTACGAATGGTAGAGATTTTATAGATGAGTGTATTGATTGCCTACATTTCTTATAATAAATTCCTTCGGTTCCACAATCAGAACCTTCACTTTTTTGCAGATGTATCCAGCCTAGTTTGAGTTTGCCTTCAGTACATGCGGACCACTGCGAAGTGAAGAAGGCCCCAGAATGTGGGAACCTTAAGGACTAGGTCACATGTGCCCAAATCTAGACCTCAGGAGTTACTATCCTGCAACTTTCAGCTACCTCCCTTTGGCAATCAAATGGTTGAATTCCTTGGTTGTTGGAATTAAAGGGTCATTCATTTGAATCAGTGTGTTGAAGAAGGGATACATCTAAAAGTTGTAGGATGGTTGCTCTCAAGGACTACACGTGGGCTAGGTCTTGGTGTCCAACATTGGTGTCTGACCTCACAAATGCTCTCCTGGTAGAATGGTCAGAAATGCACTCCTAAACCTTCTGGTTTAGAATCGCAGTTGCCAATTCGCTAACTCATTTAGTCAGGTGCACTGACTCAACATTTATGTGAAGCTAAACTTTGATGTAAGCAGCAGCTACAACTAAATGCCACTTGTCCAATAAATCTAACACGGTAGTAAAAAGTTAAACAGGAAAGCCAGACAACTCTGCAGAGCACAGTCATCAGTATAAATGTTAACTGACGTACTATTAGCTGGAGGCGACAGGTGGAGGTGGAGAACTGAACTCACTGTTTTTTGGTTTTGGACTTGATTGGTCTGAAGGTTGAGAGAAGACCAAGAGCTTGAAAATGTGGCCACATGACTGGTTTCAGGAATCACAGGACACATGGATTTGTGGTTGTAATGTGACAAAATATGGATTTTTCTGGAACTCGAGTTCTTTGTCAAGCTCTACATGCAGAAGACCAAAACGTAGAATGTTCTCTGTATTAATCACTGCTGTGCTCATCAGGAGGTTATTAAACCAGTTTGCTCCATCAAATCCAGATGGTGATTTATTTACCTTTTTACCTTTTATTTGGTCAGGCAGTAAGCCAGGACAGCAATATTACTTCGCATGCTTTGTATGTTGTTACATTTATTGATCAATTTTCATCAGGACAAGTAGAAACATGTCTCTCCTGAAGTTTTGATAGAACTGTTGAATTTACGACTCAAAACCTTCCAGGAATGTATAAAAACACAAGAAAGCTCACAGAAAGTTATCCTTTCTGTGAGCTTTCAATCAACAATTTGCTGTTCAGCTAATATGTGACATGCTTTTTATTGTCTTTATTTTCTTTTTTGCAGATCCGGTGATCACCAACATCTACCTCCGGACTCTTGCTGGGAAATTTTATGTTGAAAAAACTCTTCTTATTTTACTGTTTTTCTCCATCAACCTCTGTTCAATAGCTGATAGTTATGTATTTAACCTTAGTTTTTGTAAATCTGTTTTTTCTGCCACCTGTAAATAACCACACCCTGTAAATGGTTAACAAATAAAAATCAACATAATTTAACATCAGTGCTGAATAAAAAAGGATATTAAACCTGACAGACTTGTGATTAACGTTAGTCTCCTTTAATGTCCCTGCTGAAATGTGCTCATTTGGGGCATATTTAAATAGCATGCTAAGAAGCAGAAAGCAGTGTTTTCGTCTTTGGGATCTAAGCAGGGGCCGTTCTAACTGGTGGCCAGTGCCCTGCAGAACTGGTCTTGGCCCTTGTGCTGAAGAGGCATTACAAAGTCAGTTTCTTATATGTGTTACATAGAAATAATAGCTAACTGATACATTGGACCAATCTCATTTTATTTATTTTTTACTTTCACAGTTTCACTTTTGCAACTAATTACAAATAAAGCTGTTTCACTTGACAGAATCACAGTTTTCATTAATACCTTCCGAGCTTTCATTCTTTTTTTCTTTTCTTTTTTTTTTCTGTGCCCGGATGAAAAATAATTGTTCTATAACCGCCACTGGAACTAAGCGTCCCGCATGTTTTCGGCTCCGACAGGACATCCAGGTGGACCACATCTGGCAGCGTCACGGCACAAGCACGCGCTGCCAGCAGTGACTGCTCCACCTGAGGCCTCGGGACACCACTCCCCTTCTTGCCGTTTTCCCTCCTCCTGGCTTCTTGTGCTTTCACAGCAACTGCCCTTAAAAGTCGGGCTTCAGACAAAGCTCCTTAGTGTTTTTGCCGCCTGTAAACGATGTCGTGGCTGTGGTAGCATCATGTGGAGGTCGGCGCTAACTTTGTACCTGGTGTTGGTTGCGTCCCAGCCATTGTGGGCTCAGACGGAAGTCCCGGTTTCAGCAGTCGCCCTCAGAACTGCAGCCTGGAATGTATCCGACAGGTAGGTTTCGCCTGTCTGTGAGGCTTACTTTCATGTGACTGTCACCCCACTAGCTGAGGAAAAGCATACAGCAGAAACACTGGTGCCATTCGATTGTTTGGTGTTTACAGTGTAAAATAAAGACAAACAAACTTCGAATATAGTTGTACGACGCAAGGTCACATTTCCAAATTGTACTCGTATTAAAGGTTATATCGAGCTTGGAACGCATGACTGGCAGCGGAGAATTTAGCAGACAGAAAAACTTTTCACCTAAACCAGCAGCTATACAGAGGAAGACATTAAATAATCAAAAGAAAACTCGATTTGCACATTATTTTAACCACAGCTTGGGTAACTCTTTTTTTTTTGCAGTTGTTTTACTATACCATATTTTTATTTGAGTAATATTATTACACAATTTATTGTCTAATGTCCCATCACCTGAGCTTTCTGTACTATTTGGATATCAAAACAGAAGTAAACAAGATTGCCACTGGACGTACTTAATTGTGTTCTAACAATGTTTGTTACAATATTGTATGGGTGTAGAGTGTAGACTTTTCAAGAAAGATTAATACAATTTGGAACGAGGCTGAAACATAAAATGTGGAAAAAGTGAAGTGCCATGAGTATCATTATCTACCATATTATTTTCATAGTTTTATAACAATAATAAATGAATTGGATAACTTTGCTGTTTTGTAGTTATGTGATTTATTTGTATGATTTTTTTATTTTGGAGTTTAAAAAGAAAAACGTGTTTAAAATCCCAGAATTTGCACATACAATTATGTTTCTCCATCTGATAATCAAACCAGTTACTGAAATAGCATTTTTACAATTACTTTTTCACTTTTACTTGAGTCTTTTCTTGAAGGATTATTTTTACTTAAGTACAATTTCAACCCACTTCAGGCTTTCATTTTATTTAATATCTGACTTCCAAAGGTTTAAAATGGTAAGTGTACATAATCTCAAAGCATAAAGTTAGCAAGAAACATTTGTTTCACATTAAAACTAGAAATAATCTCTAAAAGATTTTTCAAGATGCAAGAACATTGTTTAAAGTTGGAAAAAGTGGTCCAGATTTAGTAAAAAACAACAAAAAAAACCAACTGATTTTTGTTCCACTTAAGTATACGGTGACTTGTTTAGCAGTGATTGGAGCATGTTTTGCTTCCTGCAGCCTCCCCCATTATGTACTTTTGCATCAGGTTTGTCGAGACTGCCAGTTCACAGTTTAGAAGGAAGGTTAGAAGGTATGTATTTATCCTCGAGGCAA
This sequence comes from Poecilia formosa, assembly GCF_000485575.1. Lineage (NCBI taxonomy): Eukaryota > Metazoa > Chordata > Actinopteri > Cyprinodontiformes > Poeciliidae > Poecilia > Poecilia formosa. The sequence continues at coordinate 859,356 of NW_006800217.1, forward strand.
ATACGTTCTTTTTACACAGTAGTGGGTTGGACAGCATGAAGGGAGAAGCACTCGCATTTATTGCTGCCAGAGCGTGAATCTTTAATGGTATGAATAGAAACTAATATGGTCACAATTTTGGAAGCCCTTTTATAAAATGGAGCCTTTCCAAAACAAATGAAGAATTCAAAAGAAACCTTGCAGAAAATTAAAGTATTGAAGGGATCATTTGACTTCATAAATCTACTCTATTAGTATTTAAGAAAAACATAAGAGTAATTATGTTTTTATTTTTAGAAAAACTGACCCGCACCTCATATCTCCCAACTAACTGTACTTTCTTTGTTGCAACAAAATAATAATAAAAAAAAGCCAGCCTGTGGAAATGTTCTCAAAATTTTGATTCTCCCCTTAACTAAATATTTTCTCTTACTTTGTATTCACTTTCAGATGGCCATCATAACTTCATTTTATTTATTCAAGGAAAAAGAAACATTTACTGTAATTCAAGATGGACTTTGAGGTTTGGGGACTTTGACCACTCCATGGTTTGATATTTCTGGGCTGTTTTTTTTTTTTTTAAACCTTAGCAAATGTTTTCTTCAGTGTGTTTTATCATTTCACTAGAGTAACACATTTATCTGTCAGACCTAATTTCAGACAATAATTACTCTATATAGAATGAGCTAAATAGGAGAGAATTTAAAATAATTTGATCCTGTTTGTACTGCATTGTTGTAGTATAGTGATAAATAAAAACATTGCAATCTGCCAAAACTAAGCTCCCAGTGCTCTTACTGAGATGACTACGCACAGATGTTTGGAAAACTAACACTACTAATTTTTGGTCCTTCTAGCAGCTTGAAAAATTTAAATTCCAACCTAAGCAGTTTCAACAAAATTTGTTCACTTCTGTCTCATTTTGGAGATCACGTTGCTCCTAATGAACTAAAATACTGAAAACAAACCAGGGCCTAACTGAGAGGAAAAAATTTAAGACTCAACAAATATTATTTTTTATTTTATTATTCAAATAGTCTAAATATTGTCATTTTAAATAGTTAAAACATTTTTTTATAATTTGTATTAATAAAATGTCAGTCCAGAATCAGCTCCCTTCAAATAAATTTGAAACCTGCAAGTTCAGATTGGTTAACATAAAAAAAGGAAAAAACACTGAGAATTGAACATGGCTGTAGACAAGTATTATGAGAAACAAAATCACAAATATGGTCTTATTTGGCAGTAAAGCATAAAATCTGACTTAAGGAGTGTTAAATGTTTCACAGGTATTCTAACAACTTTTTCCCCAGACGTATCATCTGCCTCAAGATGAATCATCACAGCTTGCTAGCATGTTGCGAACTAGCTTTAGCTAAATATGGAAACAAGCCTAAATTTTTTATTTTTATAAACCATTTGTGTTCAACCACAAATCTTGTTAAAGCTTTTAACTTTTACTAATTATGTATATATTCTTAATGAAATGTGCATAAACGTGGGCTAACTGTTCTCTCTTGAACACTGTGCACAATATGAGAATAGCCAACGGCTAACTGAACCAACGTCTTTTTCTTACACTACAATCTAAACGGAAAGCAAAAATACATTTTGTGTGTAAGATAATCATCTGTGAACATTTTTAAGCAGGTTGATAAAAATAAGGCATGCTAAACTACTATAAATACAAAGGTTATACAATAGCAATTATAATGCCAATATAACTACAGTGGAATCTGGTGAGTAATAGAGAACAAGTCAAAATTTTAATATTGCAATTGGATAAAATTGTTCTGCATTGTTTTCATGACATGCTGAGCATCATTTCATAAGAAGGACATATAAGGCAATAGAATGTTCTAATCATTAAGAAGGCTGTAGACTGAAGAAATTACCATCTGGTTGGAAGTAGAAGATTGAACTGTATAATCAAAAGCAGATGAGCCTCGCAAAGAGAGAAGGGGTTAACAAGAAACTGCTGGGACTAAATGTGAACTTAATGTTCAACAGTCACAAGAAAAACAAAAAACATGGAAGTTCTGATTCACCAGCCTAATAAGTTCAGTACATTATCATTTACAGTGCCTTGTGAAAGTTTTCACAGCCCATGAATTCCACATCTTGCCATGGTTATACCACAGCAAAATGTTATTTTGCCATTTTTTTGCCGTTATTTTGCCACATCTTGCCATGGTAACAAAGGCTTTTATCTACTTTGTTGGTCTGTTTTGGTCATAAACAAACACAAACCAGGGAAAGGATCCATAACTCTGTGCTTTCTTTTTATATAAAAGATGGGGTATAAATATGACATTTGTATTCAGCTTCCAGGAATTACTTTGTAGAACCACAAATTAAGGTCTTTTGGGGTTTGTTTCTATAGGTTTTTCACATCCAGAGACTGGGCTGCTTTTGTTTTTAATAAGGCTCTCCTTCCTGGGTTAGGGTTTGAAGTTGTGCCAGACTCTTTCCAATGTTGCATGAATTGAGCAGTTCTCTGTGAGTTGGTTGTGAAAGCTTCAGATGAAGGTCATTTATATCCTAAATTATCTTTCAGACTAAAAGCAGTACCAGATACATTACTTTTTCTTTTGCATTTGGTTGGATTGTTTTTATTGGCCTGCGGTATCTGTGTATGGAACATTTTTCAATTGTTATGCAAAATAGTCTTTCAAACCGCTTACAGTTCAGTTGTTTTTACGAAAGCAAGGAGCTGCCATGCAAATATCTAACACCTCGTCAGAATGAAAATAGAGTCCAGACAATTATTTAGAAATTAGTCTGACCACTTCCCAAAAAACACATCCAATGAACAAAGCTGAAAGGAAAACAAGGAAATTGGGAGTTGATAGGATTAGGGATTTTTGAACGAGGTAAGTCTCCAGAACTGCTTTCTTTGCTCACCTTTGTTTCTCAAACAAAAATGCTAAAGTTTTGTTTGATGCAGTTAATATGATTGTTTCTCCTCAAGTTCATCTCATGCCTGTATTTTTAAAGTCTGACTGAACCAACTTTGTAACACTCTTGTAGATGGATAGTATCAAAGCATACTGTCCTTAAAGTTTGAAAGTGGACGCATGAAAGTGCTGGGAAGTCGAGATTTTCCAGCTGAGCTCCTTTAAACAGCTGGAGATTCATTGTTGGCCTCTTTTTTCTTTATGTTGGTCTGTGGAGATTTGTTAGGAATTCAAAGAAAAAAAAGGAGGTTGAAACTGAATCTGACTACAAACCTTCTGCTCTGCAGGGAAGACCTGAATGTGGATACTGTAGAGTGACCGGAGATGACATTAAGAAGAAAGTGGGTCTTAGCTCCAACCATGGTAAATCACATTCAGCCTGGCGGCACAGACTTTTGCTGTTTTATTAACACTGTGGCAAACTGAATGTTTCAATGCTTTTCTTATTTGGGTTCACATATTTAAATCAGTGTGTTAATTTGTAATTGTAATTAATTTATTTCAAACAGACAAAAAGCAAAATACAAGAAAAAATAACATGTAAAACAAATGATCATGCCCAGTGGCATGCAATTTGACATTATTTGTTGGAAAAGGAGCAGGCAGAAGATACAAGATCTTCTTATTTCCTGCTCCTCTCATACTCATAACCTACAAACATTTAAATCTCCTCACACCAGATAAGTTTACTGTGGATTTTCCCTGAACCCTAGACTTCAGATTATCCATAAAACCTTAAATACATTTACTTATATTACCTAAATCTTTAATGTGCATTGCTGAATAATCTAAAAGGTCCTTTGACTTTAGAAATTAACAAGGTTCACTGACTTCTTGTCAATTATTGGCTGCAGTGTTTAATCTCTCTTTGCCAGCACTAATATTTGCTTGACAGCTCTCATTGGAGTAACAATTTACACAAACACTCTGCATTTCAAAATCCAAATATTTTTTTTCTTTGATATTCCAGTAAGGTTATGGGTGAGGGCCAAAAAGATTAACCCAGCCCTGTGTACAGTGCCTATCAAAAGTATTCCTGTAATTAAAAAAAATAAATAAATAATTTTGATCCTCCCCAGGCTGTATCCCATGGCCTTGCTTGGAGCTGCTCGGGGATGAAGACCCATCAATCTGTGAGCATTACGTCCAAGCACCGGACGACGTGAAGGTCGAGTTCGTACATGACTCTAACCCTAAATCTGACTCCGTCATCGTCTCCTGGAAGCCCAGCCACTACGGTATGTTCACTCACACTCTTCACCTAAAAACACTTTCTGAGGGGTAATGCTTTGTGAGTCATTTTGGGTAATTTTCTTTCTTGTTCTTTTAGCAAAACTCAATAAGAAGCAAAGCATTTCTCAGCCAGAGGTTTATTTCCAGTTTTATGTCATCCTTAGGTTAAGTAGTAGTTCAGACTTCTTCTCTGTCAATCACCATTTTAATGCTTCTTTTGAACAAATCTGCAAAGCGTGCCAACTTGGAGAGCTTTTCAGAAAACCAGGCACCCGTCCAGAGGAGTAGATTTTGTTTGGAAGTGCTTAGTAACTTTAACAGTTCCAAACAAGAACAGGGGGAGAAAAAGGTTTAATAAAACAGTTTTGTTGAGAGAGTTGTTAAACTAGGAGGTGATGCAACTCTGTGACAAACAAGACATTCCTCTTAAATGTCTTGCTTTTATTTTATAGCAACTTATAAAAGTATTTATACAGCTTGAACTTTTGTTGTATTACAGCTGCAGACTTTACTGAGTTTAACTGAGTTTTTCTGTGCCATGAAGTTGTGCAGAAAACAAAGCAAAAATCCAGCAGCAAAATAAGGAGAAGTAATAAAAAGTTATCAAGACGAGAGTTAATCTATGTTCCTATTATTATTATTATTATTATTATTATTATTATTATTATTATTATTATTATTATTATTAGGTCAAACAAATATGTAGCTTCAAAACAGAGTTTGTTTTTCTTGACGTTCTTTCATAATCACTAGAATAAAAAATGTATTCATATATAAACATATAGGAAATCAGACAATACGTGTGTTAAAGAAAGTATAAAATAAATAAATAAATATAAATGTAAACTGGTTTTGGACAGCAAAAAACAGTCTGAAATCAGCTACAGACTCTATACAAAATACTTATAACCACAAATGGAACAAACTGCTGTGGTTAAGCAGAACATTAGCTTTACAGGATGTTACAAAGCGTTTCCCCTCTCATGTTTTCTTTAATAATAAACCCTTAGTTTCACAATAAGAACAGGAAATGTATTCACACAAAACAACATAGTGTAAGCTAAAAGACCATATTCTTACAGCATTACATTTAAAACTTAAATGATCGATTAGAATCCTAAAAACAACTGTAGTTTTACTATGTGATAAAACAAATGCACAGTTTTATTGTAAATAAGTATGTTTATGTTGAAAACATACTTATTTGCAAACTAAGCATACCTCATGCCTCTTGGCTAATAATTAATAATTGTTGTCTTTAAGATGTTGTTCATTAACTCATAAACCAGAAGTTTCCCTTTCAGAATAAAGGCAACAAACCTAAAACTGTAAGTTTATCATAGATAAAACAGATAAAGTAAATGCAATAAGCGCTAAACAAATAAAGAACTTTAATTTTGCAGTATTTACACATCAGGTGTAAAACTATGAATCTTGTTTTAATATAAAAGGAAATCCTCCTTTTAAAAAGGCTCAACACCAAAATATGTCATAAAATAAACAAAAACTAAAGGCTTGTGCACACTTAACAATGGTCAAGAACTTTGATCATTTTAATTTCTTCCATCTGTTACTGACATTTCTATTGAAGTAATGACAAGATGACAGAACACCCCTGAGTTAGGTGAGATATGAGTTACTTTGATGCTCTCTGAAGACTTCCTGAAAAACAAGAACTAAACATTTGGCATTTACTCACAGCAGGCAATGACAGAATCTTGGATACAACTGAACTATAATTATTGCACATCTGTGACACAGAGACTGTTTATCATAGATTGCACACAGTGAATCCCTTATATTTTGTCAATGCAATTTTCTGCATTGACAAATAGCTGTCTGTATATAGCATCGTTCATAATTATGTTTAATAAGGATGTTTTCTTGTTGTTTTGTTTTGTGCTTTCTGCAGGAATTGCCTTCTTGCGAGGCTTTCAAGTTTCTGTGCAGGCTTTGGGAGGGACTGCTGTTGCCTGTCAGTTGTTGCTCTTCAGTCGTAACGTCTCCCTCTCTGCTGCTCATGCTCAAACGGTATAACAGGCGACATTCCCTTTGTTTCTCTTCAAACCGTCCAGCTGGTTTGCACAATGAAAGCTCACACTGATTTATGCCAAAGGCTACTTTACTTTAGCTTTTATAGAAAGAGAAAAGTGGAAGATTTATGACAAATCACTTTTTAACACTTTTGAGTTTTAATGAATACTTAAGGACTGATTGGCGACTTGACTGGGAGTTGGAGAAAATCTCTGAGGATAAAATAATGTAAAAGTTTCAGTTTTGAGTTAAAATAAAAATCTTTTCATTTACAATTTTTTAAAATCCACCTGAACCTCTCCAAAACATTAATATTATTTTTAGTCCGAAAAATAAACATTGGTGAAATTAAAAAAAAATATACTTTACTTGGAACCTGCCTGGGCATTTCATTCCTAACTGTAAATTCCATTCAGCATTTTCATATTGGCTGGTTTAATTCCCATTTGTAGCTCATTGATGAGACAAATTTCTACATTTTAAATCAAATTTTTAGTCGGTTAGTTATCAGCTGTAACTTTTCTATCTTTCTAGCACTTAGTTTACTGAGCAAATGCTAGTAGCTTGTATATTATATTGACCCTTTGCAACTGCATCAGCTAATCGGGTTGTGGGACTTTGATGGACGTCAGCAGTGAGGGACGGGTGTATTGACTTTGATTGTTTTTCCAAGTTTCTCTTCAAAGCATCAAACTGGTTTGTGTAACTTGGACTTAGCTAGCCTAGAAACCACCCCATGTCTTCTCCCTCCTGATGTGTTTGTTGTTTGATTAAATCGCTGACTTTGCTTGAATTCACGCCACGTTATTTTTATCACTATATCATAAACAGTGCTGCTCCTGGAGCAGACTTGAAAGCATACAAAAGTCTAGATGTTGAACAGTTTTTTCGTACATGATGGTGGGGCGTTTTCTCCATGGTTACTAATGATTAGGTACATATCTAACTCGTTGTAAGATTGTAACTTACTGATCTCACTTATGAAGTATGTAAACATTAGTCTTCTTCGCTGCAAATCTGAGAATACACCAAGAGCTGCTGGTTATTATGGTTGATGGCTGCTTTCCATCTCTGTCTTCTTTCATCGTCAAAAGGTTTACAATAAAATGAGAAGTTTGGTTTGCATCATTGTTCAGTCAGCAAAGCCAGTAAACCTGGGCACAATACAGTCATTGCAATATTTTTAAACGAGTCCTATTGTGCTGGGTTTAAAAAAATATGTACGTATATATTATTTTTACAGTTCTACAAGTCGGACCCGTTTCCCGGTCTCTCCTTGGGATCCCAATATGCCGTTACCGTCATGGCCTTGCCGGTTCCTGAGCAGTGGGACAAGTTTTACCAAAGTTTCTACTTCAAGACTCGCTGTAAGAAGCTCTAGGCTTGGTATTCTGTCACAATGTGAAACCTCGACGTACACAGATGAGAACCTAACTAGTTGCTTCCTAGCAACGTTTACTGTTGTTTATTTATTATTTATTGTGTAAATCCATTTTAGATTGTATCAGTCATGACTTCTCATCAGTTTTATGAGGTGGGCTCATAAAACTTAGCCCACCTCTTTCTATATGGGGTTAGGTATAGTTACAAGTTCTCTGTCTTCCCAGCATGTGCAGCGAAGAATGGTTTGGAGCAGTGCAAGCAAGGTAAGAAACACAAGTTATTGTAACTTGAGAGGAACATTTCCTCTTAAGATCAACTCTGCATGTAAGTATTTTGGGAAACGGTTGCAGACTGGTATCCGCAGCAGGTTGAGGTCCAGCAGAACGGCTCTGTCGTCATTGTGACTTTTAACTTGGCTCCACCAACCATGGAGATCAGAAGGTACTTCTGTGTTTGCCATGGAGACGGAGAAGTGAAATACACAGACATAATTCTGGTGAGTGTTTCATTTTTCTTTTCAATTTGTAATAATTTGGCTGTGGTTTTAACCCAGTTTTAAAGAATGAACATCCTTTCAATCCTTACGCACTTACTTGCCCTTTCACTAAAAAATAGCAACATCTCCCCTAAGTGGTCCTACTAGGTAATAAATACTAGGTTTATAGAATAAGTGAAAGAAAGTTCACCAACATATTCACACTAACAATGCAAGTATATATAGTTGTTCTAATTTGGAAAGATAACCTAAAAGATGCTGTTGCATTGTTTCATTTTAAAACAAAATGCAATAGTTTAATTTATTTTTTTGGAGAGGATGACTTTTTCAACAAATGTACACATTATGGAAGGTTTTATTAAGAGTTAGAACAAATGGATTACATTTTTTTCAAATATAGAGCAGTATTTGTCTTTAAATGTTGCCCCCAAAATGAATAAATATATGTAAAGATAAGATAATTTTTTTCTCTCCCTTTCTAGTTTTTCGACATCGATGTGACTTGTTGAATTTTTTTAACATCCTCCCCATGACAATCCTCAGATATTCCGGGCCTGTGCATCGTGTTTGCATTAGTTGATCTGTTTTATTTTGATGCTTTGAACATGTATAATAAATGAAAGAAAAACAAAGCACTGTTGTGATTTTTCTTAGGATTCCTTACAAAACAAAACCCACCACAGTTTCCAGCTGAGTGGCCTTCGTAAAGGAACCAACTACTCCTGTGAGGTAAGATTCTCTGCTGATTTTTGACATAAAAAAATGTATTATTGTTTTGTTTTTACAGAACAGCAGCAACATTAATCCATTTAGTATTTAAGATAATTCCAGGTACTGTTAACAAACAAGAGTTTGTTCCCTAGCCAGTGTCATGTAATGTCTGTCATGTTTAAGCTGGTTAAAAAACATTTGTACACCTGGAATTTGTTTGTTTTTTTTTGTTTGTTTGTTTTTTTACATTTTATTACATTAAATCACACTATAAATGGATTTTATTATGAATGGTAGTTTTATAGTTCATTCAAACTCATGCATGGTTGCCAAAAATCTGACATCATGAAGACTGAATAATAAAAATGAAGAAAAAAAACCCCATAAAAAAATCTTGCATTTTAGGCAGATAAATATTTATTTTATTAAAAAGGAATTGAATGATATGGAGCCACTACGGAACATGGAGGATTTTTTTCCTTTGCGTTCTCTTGCAATAATGTACTGCTTAGTTCATGCGGCATAACTGAATACTGTAAGCCTTTCTGACGGTGGTCATCATACTTTCGGCTTTAATATAACGTTTCGAAAGGCTTTTCCTTATATGTTAATACCCCTTCGTGAAATATCTTAAGTTTTATATCTTTTTCTCTAGGATAGAAATGCACCACAAACCTATGACATAAACAGAAACTTTCAGTAAGAAGGAAAGAAAGAAAAAATACATCCAAACTATATGGACTATTTCTGAGTTATTGCATGGTAACAAAGTCATCTGTCCGTTTTGATTGTGTCTCTTTTGTGTTTGTAGTCTGAATGGTTTAAAGGGCCATTTTTATGTGCAGTTCCATCTCAACTTTACACAAACAGACATAAACATGCAGTGAATAAATCGATTTTCAAAAATAAATTTGCACCAAAGAGTTAATAATAAAGATGCTTTCACTGAGGATGTTTAAATGTGTATACATTTGAAAATTTAAATTGACAATTGACTATATACAGAATAGACCAGCAATTACATTAAGCACATTGCGAGGTAACACAAAAGAACATTTTTTCCCTATGTCCCCTTGGGGGCTGAGTAGAATCATTTGTTTATTTGCATTTTTTTATGTATTTCTAATTGTGTATAAAAAAACTTAAGTAACAAATGAAAAATCTGCAGAATGTGGTTATTTGTTTTTATCCGACTAATTTATTAATTGCCAGACTAATCAATAGATTAATCAGTAGCGAAAACAACCACCCTGGTGATGTGATCAAATGTAAACACACAGCAAAGCCTTGTGTCAGTGTTGGTTTTATAGTACTGATCGCTGCTCCTGTTTTGAGATTCTGAAACCTGAAATGAACTTTAATGCTCAACTTTCTTGCTTCTGTCACAGATTGCTGCTAATGAAGTAGACGCAGTAAGAAAGCGCTTCAAGATTTCTGTCCAGAAAGGTATGGAAGGCTTTAAGATGCTTCAGCTCTAAATTGTCAGATGTGCCCAGGCTGTAGGGGTTTAACAAGGCAGAGTGGTGAAGTTTTACCAAGTCAATATGTGGGAATCAAAAGGCCTACACTTAAAAAAGCAGGTTGATGCAACATTTTACATCTATTTGTAAATATTTTTAATATTGTATTATCGTCACAGTTTTTAATGGGGTGTTCCCACTTTTGTGATCAAAGAGATCTAAAATTACATTAGTTGTGCTTTACTAAGGCTGATCAGTGCAAATAGTTGACTGGCAGAACTGATTGCAAAACTTCTTTATAAAAAAGTCTCACTTTCACTTTTTAATGTTTTTTTTAATTATTCTCTTTTTCTTGTGGTTCTGAAATTTGAACTGTCTTGAGTAAAGTGTTTTTAGAAAACTTGGACGTTAACTTCCCCATTTAACCTCCTCCCTCACCAGAGATTCTTCCCTCTACTCCTCCATCCTCGGCTGTGGTGTTCACTGTGTGTCTGGCTGTGGTTGTTGTTTCTGGAGTCGTACTCGCTGCTCTCATGTGTTGGTACAAGAAGAAACTTGATGCAAACCCAGGTGCAAATACATGCTAATTAAACCATGCAAAAACACACTGGCTTGACACAAATGTGTAACATGTTATTTTTGTTTGTCATCTAGAAATCGATACCCTGAATGAAGAGAAAGACACCCTAAAAGAACAGGTGGTGTTGCCTTTAAACAGGCCGACCCCTCCACGTCTACTGATATGCTACAGTCACTATGACGGAGAGGCTCATGTCAAAGCCGTCATGCAGTTGGGAGCTTTCATACAGCAGCACATGGCAACCCAGGTAAACTTTGCACACACACATACATGCACACACACACACACACACACAAACACACAAACATGAGAGCTTAGATTGAAGTTTTTCTGATACATTACATCAAAATACATCTTGTATTAACTTGCACTGTGTACTTTTCAGTGATGTTGTATTCCTTCTTGTTCCATATGGATATCTTGCTTGTTGCTATGGTTTGTTTTTTTCTCTCTTTCTGCAGGCGTAGAAGCAGACTTCTAGGCTGCTGGCTTCTTTCTCTCCTCTGCTCTCTTCTGCTCTCTCCTTTTCTTAAACATTTTCTACACTTTGCTCCCTTACATTTTTCCCCCTTTTTTCCATTTGAAAGCATCCCAAAGCAGTTTCTAAAAGTTTGGTATATATATCAAGTGGAGCACCGTAGCAAAAGCTGTAATGCTCCACTTGTGAAGGTAAATGTGTTGCACATAATACGGACATATGTACTGACAAAACAATTCTTAGTAGGGGTGGGCGATATGTACTTATAATTTTAATGCAATATTTTGTGCTACTGTTGTGATAACGATAAAGATTTTGATTTAAAAATGTATTCATTACTTATTTGTTAGGCAACTGTATAGCTGTGACTGCATAGCATAGCATTCATGGCACCCCAAACACAAATATTGTTCTTGGAAAACATTCCCAATTGAAATTGGCTTCTTCAGTACGCCACTTACTTAAAAAAGTNCCCCTTGGGGGCTGAGTAGAATCATTTGTTTATTTGCATTTTTTATGTATTTCTAATTGTGTATAAAAAAACTTAAGTAACAAATGAAAAATCTGCAGAATGTGGTTATTTGTTTTTATCCGACTAATTTATTAATTGCCAGACTAATCAATAGATTAATCAGTAGCGAAAACAACCACCCTGGTGATGTGATCAAATGTAAACACACAGCAAAACCCTGTGTCAGTGTTGGTTTTATAGTACTGATCGCTGCTCCTGTTTTGAGATTCTGAAACCTGAAATGAACTTTAATGCTCAACTTTCTTGCTTCTGTCACAGATTGCTGCTAATGAAGTAGACGCAGTAAGAAAGCGCTTCAAGATTTCTGTCCAGAAAGGTATGGAAGGCTTTAAGATGCTTCAGCTCTAAATTGTCAGATGTGCCCAGGCTGTAGGGGTTTAACAAGGCAGAGTGGTGAAGTTTTACCAAGTCAATATGTGGGAATCAAAAGGCCTACACTTAAAAAAGCAGGTTGATGCAACATTTTACATCTATTTGTAAATATTTTTAATATTGTATTATCGTCACAGTTTTTAATGGGGTGTTCCCACTTTTGTGATCAAAGAGATCTAAAATTACATTAGTTGTGCTTTACTAAGGCTGATCAGTGCAAATAGTTGACTGGCAGAACTGATTGCAAAACTTCTTTATAAAAAAGTCTCACTTTCACTTTTTAATGTTTTTTTTAATTATTCTCTTTTTCTTGTGGTTCTGAAATTTGAACTGTCTTGAGTAAAGTGTTTTTAGAAAACTTGGACGTTAACTTCCCCATTTAACCTCCTCCCTCACCAGAGATTCTTCCCTCTACTCCTCCATCCTCGGCTGTGGTGTTCGCTGTGTGTCTGGCTGTTGTTGTTGTTTCTGGAGTCGTACTCGCTGCTCTCATGTGTTGGTACAAGAAGAAACTTGATGCAAACCCAGGTGCAAATACATGCTAATTAAACCATGCAAAAACACACTGGCTTGACACAAATGTGTAACATGTTATTTTTGTTTGTCATCTAGAAATCGATACCCTGAATGAAGAGAAAGACACCCTAAAAGAACAGGTGGTGTTGCCTTTAAACAGGCCGACCCCTCCACGTCTACTGATATGCTACAGTCACTATGACGGAGAGGCTCATGTCAAAGCCGTCATGCAGTTGGGAGCTTTCATACAGCAGCACATGGCAACCCAGGTAAACTTTGCACACACACATACATGCACACACACACACACACACACAAACACACAAACATGAGAGCTTAGATTGAAGTTTTTCTGATACATTACATCAAAATACATCTTGTATTAACTTGCACTGTGTACTTTTCAGTGATGTTGTATTCCTTCTTGTTCCATATGGATATCTTGCTTGTTGCTATGGTTTGTTTTTTTCTCTCTTTCTGCAGGCGTAGAAGCAGACTTCTAGGCTGCTGGCTTCTTTCTCTCCTCTGCTCTCTCCTTTTTTTAAACATTTTCTACACTTTGCTCCCTTACATTTTTCCCCCTTTTTTCCATTTGAAAGCATCCCAAAGCAGTTTCTAAAAGTTTGGTATATATATCAAGTGGAGCACCGTAGCAAAAGCTGTAATGCTCCACTTGTGAAGGTAAATGTGTTGCACATAATACGGACATATGTACTGACAAAACAATTCTTAGTAGGGGTGGGCGATATGTACTTATAATTTTAATGCAATATTTTGTGCTACTGTTGTGATAACGATAAAGATTTTGATTTAAAAATGTATTCATTACTTATTTGTTAGGCAACTGTATAGCTGTGACTGCATAGCATAGCATTCATGGCACCCCAAACACAAATATTGTTCTTGGAAAACATTCCCAATTGAAATTGGCTTCTTCAGTACGCCACTTACTTAAAAAAGTGTGATTTATATCACTAAGCTGAACAAATTAACTGCATTCAATCATATTTTTGAATTTACTAATATTTATTGACGTTCTCTTGGAGCAAACAGTGGAGAAAATAACACAAAAATATATGATTTCCGATCATACTGTCAGTTTTTTTTATTTACCACCAATAGCTGAAATTTATTAAGACAACAATAAATGAAGATTCTTATCCTGATAATAAATTTTTCACAATAAATGATAAACGATACGATAAATGCCCACCCCTAATTCTGAGTCTCACTGTCAATCAGGACACGTTGCAAACATTAAAACATCTCCACTCTTTGAATCTTGTCTGTATTATGTGTAACTCCAGCAAAATGTTTTCTTTTTCATTATGTGGAAGGATGTACTCTGTTCCATTCAGACAAAGATATGACCTTATAGAGACAGTGTTTTGGTTAAAAACTTACACCAGACATTTTGAGTCTTGGATATGCAAAGAGGCATTCCCTAAAGAAATATTGATCAAACCCCAAAAATACACTATAGTTAGGGGTTGCCATGCAACAAAATTTAGGAAAACCGTAACTGCTATGAATATCTTTGTGAGGCACTTGAATACGCATGTCTTCACAGGTGTGTCTGGACCTTTGGGACTATCTGAGCATTGCCGAGGAGGGAATTATGGCCTGGCACTGTCGGCAGATCCGGGAGAGTGACTTTGTTCTGGTGATCTGTTCTCCGGGACTCAGGCAGAGATACGATCCAGAGGTTACTCACAGCGACAGTGTGGATTTAATGTCGAACGCCTGCAGTTGCTCAGCCATCGTCCAACTTATCGGTGAGGAGGTGGGACGGGCCAAGGCCCGGGGAGAAGACATGTCTAAATACATGGCGGCTGTTTTCAAGTACTGCAAGGAAACGGACATCCCCACTGAGCTGAGGCTGGCATCTCACTACACGTTACCACACGACCTGCCGCTGCTCTTCTCACACCTGCAAGGAGTGGCCCTGCACAGACCCGGAAGTTACCTGAAGATAAACAACATCACAGAGGAAGGTTACACCGGCGTCCCAATGGGAGCTGCTCTGCAGCTGGCGATCCAGGAGGCAGGGACGGCACTGAACGGAAAACAGCAGCAGATGAAGGAGCTGAAGTGTGATAGAGTGGATGCCTGAACACAGGCATAATATACATTATCATTTTGTATTAAATAGGTGTTATAAAGGCTGGAAATTCACACCAGATGTCAGTAACAACCCAAGTGAGAAGTTCAAGGCATCTCTTGTATGGCAAAGCTAGTGTACAACTGAGGCAGAAGTAGAAGTAATAAATACTGCCACCTGCAGGTGTAAGTTAGAAGTCTCTAACTTATCTTGATTTTCTGTTATGTGGGGATCTCTTGGGTTTTTACTGATACATGGAGTGAATTTCATATCAATAGCCTCATGAAAAACATATTTACTGAAAAAAACTATCTTTCCCCACTAAATATTATGCATACATTATATTCCAGTTGGATCTCAGATGCACACAATTTTGCACCATGACTTATGAATTAATGCATGCAGAAACATACAGGAACAAAATATAAGTACTGACACCGCTATGTAAAACCTGTATAATGTTTTATAAAATGCTGCTATAATTTGAAACACTTTGAAAATAAGTGTTAGATCAGTGTTTATATTTATGCTTTATTTATCCTCATCCTTATCTCACATTGTCTAAGAATGAATGAAAGAATGTATTGCTTCCTTTCCCATTTTGAGAACATTTTCAGTTGAATGGAAGATTTATAGATGTAAATTGTAAATTGTTGCATCATCGAAATATTTTTGTAAAACATATATTTTTACTATGTACTCAATTTATAATAAACAATAGTTGGAACCAAGTTTGCCTTTCCAAATGTAACTAATCAAGTTTTGATGTCTATGCTGTGATTCTGTCTGACTGACTTTTGAAATATAGCAATGTGTGATTTAGTATCAGCGGACAGCAATTCTACACGTCATGTTGAACGGCTTTTATGAGTTGCTTAATTGACTAAATAAAATAGCCTGGAGAGGATAGTAGTCATTTGCATTTTGACACTGGACTTCACGCCCGGTGACTCCGTGGTGCATTCGGGTTTGCTTCGTACACCGCTTTATGGCCTGGAAATAACTCAGAACAACTCATCAAATAAGGTAGGTCTTAGTCAGCAGTTGGTGAATAACACCCTTAAATGGTTTTATTAAATGATTCCGTCTTTTAATAAAATGAGATGTGGGCTAAATGTTTTTTGTTGATGTCAACAAACTGTCCATACTGTACATCTGGACTATTTCAATGAAAACTTCACTCAAATATTGATGCTGTCTGTGGCAGCAAAGAGTCAGTTTGGCTTTGGTGTTGATTAAAAAAAAAGTTAAAGGAGGAGGGTGTGAAGAGTTATTCAAATATGTTCCAGTTGAATAATCTTACAAATAAATATGCATCTCTTATCAAAAGCTGAAATTTAGATTTTATTTCAATTAAAAAAGTGCTTTAATAGACCCAGGAAAATTAAATGTTATTTTTACTCATACAATTTTCTATGAATAGTTGTTCTAGATGCCAATGTCTGGAAGTTTTAAATACTTTCAGGTTGAAACCATTTTAAAAGCTGGTCTGGTAGTAAATAAAATAAACCCTAATAATTCATACAATTAAAAACACGTCAGAAAATCATC
>NW_006800218.1:0-35189 GCF_000485575.1 Poecilia formosa
TTAGGTATTCTTGTCAAGTGAATGTGCATAGCTTGTAATTTAGTTTTCTAAGTTGCAATTCAATGATTGGTTCAGAAAATCACTAATATTTGTGGCATAATAATCAAGTTTTTCATCTTTTAGGTAGTCAAAGAATTTAAAAGTTTTCAGTCATCCTTCCCAAGATCCACTTTCACTAGTTACGCTTTTCCTAAAACTTTCCAAAATAAAGCAAAAATGTCCGTGTTCACGTACCTTTCACTGCCATTCTTTGATGTGCTGTGTCCAAACACAACTGTGTATCCGAGTTTTGTTTTGCTCCTGCGTGAGCCTGGGTGTGGTTGTCCTGTTCTGAGGTGATATCCTCCCCACCCATCACACAGCTGCTCCCCCTCCGCCTCCTGTCCTGTCCCCTCATGCCCCCCACTTCCCCACCCAGAGGGATGGAGCCGTGGCGATTAAACTGCACAAAATGACACATTATTCATGTGAGTTTGTCCTTCAAGGTTATCGCTTTAGATGAAGAAAAAAAATACAAGCCTTGCGCAAAACAAAATCAGCAGCTTTGATGCAGCCTCCCTCCAGCTTTTGTTTCCGCTCGTCTTTATTGTTGTGATTTGTTGTTCCCCGTGCCGGTGCGATTGTTCACATTTTATTAAGATGCCCTTGTAGCTAACCCAGCCCATTGAAGGATTTATACTTGTGTATTTGTGAGAGCCGTGGGTCCTGCAGTCAGGAGACCGCGGAGTGAGTCACCCTCCGTGTTGTCGTACAGCACCACCCCGGCATGAAGGACTGGGTAAAGGATTTTTGCCAGGAGAGGCATTTTCATCAGTGCAGGCGTAGTGATGGATTTATGCTAATTAAAAAGAAAGGAGGGTAAAAATTGCTCTGAAAAAGTCCTAAATTTAACCTGCATATAAAATACTTTTAATCAATTTTCTAAAAGTTAAGTAAATTTCTCGATCACATTGGTGCTGTTTTAATATAATGTAAGCAATACACTGATTGAGAATGCATTGATACTGGATTTGTTTGACTAAGTACTTCCTGGACTGGGCCTGTCATGATAACAACTCAGAATTGTCCCAGACGTGATTGCGATAAACAATAATATTGTTTCGAGATAATTTTCAAGTTATAGAATGATGATGACGTGGTAATGCAAATACACCCTCTCAAAGATCAATAAATCTATATTTCTAATGAGCATTTAACTCTGGAAGTGGAAGACATTTTAAATATCCAAAACCCTAAACTTTTTCTTTTCTTGTAAGGAAGACAAAACAGCACTGTTTGGAAATATGTTCATTCAAGAAAAACATAGACCCTTTGCTGCTAATTTATTGAATAACTAGATATAAAAGTGCAATAACATACATTTTTGTTATGAATCTGTTATTTAGATTATTCAACCATCAGATTACTAACTTAGCTTTCAGAAGCCCCTTGTCAATCATAAAACGTCTTTGAAAAACATACTTTAGAAATGTGAGCTGCAGACGTCAGTGCTGCTGCGTCATGTTTTGCATTTTGGACTTGAATAACTTTAGTGATACCTTCTAGCACAAGCACAACTTGAACACAACAATATTCTTTTCCATTGTCACATCGGATCATTTCCAGGAACAAAAATTAACCCCCATGGGCCTAGAGAACCGACTTTTTCATCAGTCGCCGTTTGTGGGTGTCGCTTGTGTGTCAGAATTATAGACGTACAAGAAACATGTGAATACAAAGGTTCCTGCCAGTGATTTTTGTGTGTAAAAAAAAAATATAAAAAATAATAATAATCTTAGCCCAACTTTTTATTTTGAAATGGGTTCTTTTATCTTTTGTAACTCTGAATTACTTTCATACTACCTCAGCGGTACTGAAAGTGAAGTTCTATTCTTGCAGTAACAACTTCCACACTTGAGGGGCGTTGTGGTTAACATGACCTTTTTCCAACAAACAAACAAACCATTCCAAGTGCTGCACGGTTTGTTTACTTGCTGGAAAAAGACCCGATTTCTCAGTTTCCGACAATTCGAACTGGATGAACTGCTACACATGCACTTCTCCTGAGTGTATAAACTGGTGAGTGACTTCAGTTTCAGCATTACAAACATCACCATTGATTTGTTGGGTTCTTTTACTTTATCACAGGCCATTCGTTGTTGCCTTTTGTTTGATCTCCTGACAAATTGTGTGGCATTGTGTTCAAATTTAGGTGGTAAAATGTTGAAACGGAACCAGTAATGCTCCACAGGGCAGCAGCTGTTTCCAGGCAGTCTTTACTAGCAGTTACATAGTTTCAGGCTGAGTGTACCAACCTGATGACCCAGCCTGTTTTCCTTCAACAAGCCTTCCTCTGCTTAGACTCCTGTCTTTCCCAAAATTAGCTCAGTGTTTGCTCTCCTCGCTGATCCTCATAGTCGGGTCACATGGGGGAAAACTGCTTACGATTGACTGCCAGGAAGTTCTCAGAGTTTTTTTTGTTTTTTTTTTATGCATGTGTGAGAATATAAAAGTGGAAAGTATTTGTGTGCTGTCAGAAACCAGCTGTTTGAGATCCTACAGTTTTGTTTTGTTAAATGTTGCAGCTGCAGCTTGGTTTTATTTTAAAAACCTTGAAATATTCTCCCTTTTACTTCACTTTTTTTTGCTACATTTACTTGAAACGCCTTTGATTGGCCAGGTTTTGGCTCAAACTGCATATCATTGAAGATTGTCATGTTGCCTGTGTGAAAAGTTTTGGTTTACGTCTTCAACACCTAGCAAGTCCAGGTTAACATGACTTGATTAGTACTTATAGGTTGCATGGTTGAAGATTTATTGTAAGCAATGTAGTTATTATCTGCTTTAAATGAAAGGGAGTTGTTTTGTTTTATGCTCTAAAATTTAGAAAACACTATACTAGGCTGTTTTTTTGGACTGTGTGTTGCAAAAGTAATGATGTATAAACCTTTTGCCCTCTTTTGTCATGTTACATCCACAAATATATTATAACATTTCCAGAGTTTCTTTCAGAAAACCTGCTGGTAGAGGCGCTACAGCAGCCCACCGTGATTTTGTTTAAAGAAATGTTAAAAGTTACAAAAATGCAGAGGTGCAAAAGTAGACATCATAATAATTTGGAAATAATAGTGTGAGGTCAACAGGCATGTGCAGGGACCGTACAATTAATGCACACCCCTTTGCTTAATCCGTCTTTAAAGGTAATTTTATGTATATAGCACATTTTCAGCAACAAGGCAATACAAAGTGCTTTACAGGATTTGAAAGGAAATACAACACTTTACTGTCACTGGTGTATTAAAAGTCCTATTTGAATTAAACAAACCATGCTCAGCCTGGTGGGGAGGCAAGTAAAGCCTGGTGGCCCACCAGGCTTATGATTCACTTGGGGAAACTTGATTTCATTGGGATTTTATGTCATAAAGGTCATTCAAACAAATAAAATGATTGACTGGTCTGATCAAAGTGACTTTGATTGGGACATTTCTACACATAAACCTGTTTTGATCTAAACCGTCCCATTTGAGCTTTGCCTCCATGCTCAGCAGTGTTGTTCTGTCCTCTTAACTGGTTTTTGTCCAGGATTGTCTTCTATTTAATTGAGTTATTAAGCATTTGCCAGTGTTATTATTGCAGTAGCTATTTGGTGAAAAATCCTACAATAATGTACATGATTCCTCTTTGTGGCAAAAGTACCCCTGTGGAATCTAGATACAAAAAACTGGACAGTGGAAACGTACAAGTTGAAGAGAAACATCAACATTGCTGTCTGTTGGCATGTTTCATGCAATGTGCTGAAACTTCTGACCAATTACACAGCACTTCGAGCTCGGCCCGGTCCTGGTGTCGAGTTTGGCAGGCAATGGAATGACGCAATTTACGTCATGTACCCACGTCAATGAAAGCCGATTTTAGCACTTCGGGGCCTTACTGTTCTCAACTATAACACTGTAAAGATAAGATAATACAGATAATGGATGGATGAATGGATTAACACACACCTTGCAGTTAAACAATTTAATTTTCAGATGTTTGATTGAACAGTATTCTGAAGTCCAAAAGTTTGGGATATTATTCTACAAACTAACCCAGCATGAACTCTTCCAAAACATTCTCCCTGCCCATTGATGTTTGTGGTTGTAAAGGGATGAAATAAAGTTGAAAGGGTTATGAATATATAACCCTAGTACCGCAGACGTGTATTTATCCTTTGATCTGTGTTTTCAAGGTCCGAACAAGATTTGAACTGAAGTCTCCGGTGAAGACCTTCGAAGACTTCATCAAGCGCTTCACCCCCAGCCGCCTGACTTCGGGCTCCAACAGCAGCAGCTCTTCCAGTCTCAACCGCTCTTCCAACAGGGGATGCTCCAGCCTGCTCTCCTCTCCCTCGACAGAGAGCACGCTAACCAAGCTGAACGAGGAGCATCTTTCCGGCACCCTGGAGCAAGCCTTCAGCGCCTTTTCACCTCAGTACGACGAAAAACCGCCCGACCACCCCGAGGAAGGAGAGCTGCGCTACGAGGCGGAGTCGCCCGACGAGGCCGCGTTGGTCTACGCCGCCAGGGCGTACAAGTGCTCCCTGGTTGGACGCCTCCCTGACCAGGTGATGGTGGAGCTGCCTCACCTGGGGAAGCTGACGTTTGAGCTGCTGCACACGCTGGGCTTTGACTCCACCAGGAAGCGCATGTCGGTGGTGGTGAGGCACCCGCTCACCGATCAAATCACAGTCTATACCAAAGGAGCGGACTCCGTCATCATGAACCTCATCAAACCTCCCGACACAGGTAGGGAACTAGACGTTCAGTCATTTCAAGCTGTTGTCTGGGTTTGTGTAGTTTGAAGAGAAAGATGGTGGCAGAGGAAGACTTAAAATTTTATCGCAATATTTTGTGGTACCATTGTGGTAACGATAAGTGTGAAGATAAGAACTATTTGTTACGTTTTAGGTGACTGTATGGCTGCGACTGCATGACACAACAATTATTAAACACAAATACTGTCCTTAAAAAACATTCATTAGTAATTCACTTCTTTAGGACATCAGTCATATAAAAAAAGTGTGATTTGTATCACTAAATTGCACACAGTAAGTATATTTAATCATATTTTCAAAGTTATTGACAATGGAGAAAAATAGCAACAATAACAATACAGACCATTTTAATTAAAAGAAAAACATTATTAATTTACAGCAACAGCAATGAATCAAAATATAAGAAGTGTATCACAATAAATGATAAGCACTGTGATAAATGCCCACCTGTAGTTGGGGTTGTCTGTGTTTTTGTGGTGAATTTCCGTTCTGGTTTAGAGTTGTTGAGCTGGAAGGAGACCCTCCTGGTCTTAAATTGTTTTGCATCCTGTTCTCGTGTTAAACTCTACAACACAACGGACTTTATGATGCCACTTGTTTGGGCAGCATAATATGCCAATCATGTCCTTGCAAAGACATGATTTGGAGTACAATATGAACTTGCATTTGACATGATGATGCTGTATTTATTCAGTTGGACAGTCACAGAGCAGCAGAGGCTCACACTGGACACAGACAACTGGCAATGTTTACCAGTAATATTGCTGTCAGAAGATTTTCTAATGCCATGAAATCCCACTGCTTGTGCACTTATGAAAACCTCTGATGCTTTCCAAAACACAAAGCCTGTGTTTTGGCTTTGCACTCGTTCTTTTGGAAATAAAAGGGGCTTTGTAACTACAGATGCAAGCCATAGTTGGTATTTTTGTTTGAAAACCAGTATCGTTTGTGCTACTTTACGTTGTGTTATCTTGTTGCATAAATAGTAATAAAATTAATTGACATTTGAGGTGATAAAGTGACCAAATGTGACAAGGTTCAAGGTTGTCTAAGGATGTTTTCACACCTGATAATCTGGTAGATTCAGTTCGATTTGGGACCAAAATTTCAACATTTGTTACATTTTCAGCTGGTGTGGTTCACCAGCTGAAAATGATCCAAACCAATTGGCAAAAACTTTTCCCCTCTTCGCCTGTTGTGGCACTGCACAAAGCACTACTGAAGGAAATGACACGGAAACTTCTGAAGAAGACACCAAGCGCAATTTCCTTTTTCACAAAGTGCAGACAAAAATGGAGTGGCGTCAGATTGTTGTAGGATTGGTCTTTTGTTGCTGATGAGACAACAAGCCATTTCCCCCACTAGCGCTAAACTCTCACATTTGTTTTGGTTGTACTTACCCAGAATGCCCCGCGCTACAGTCTCTTTCTTGCTTTTGGAGCGGTCTCCGGTCCATTTAGCGCTGTGGGTATGTATGCGTATGTGGGTGCCAGCGTTCACTTCAATCGAACAGAGACCTAGGTTTGTAGGCAGAGCAGAGTTTATTTTTCAGTTCACATCAGAGCTCAATTGCGCATTCACACCTTCCCAAACAAATCAGACTTTGTAGGCAAACAATCTAGAGCTTGATGAAAGTGAGCTAAATGGGGCTGGTGTGAATGTACCCTAAAGGTTTTTCACCATACACCTAATACTCACTATTAGCATGTCAGCCCACATAACCACTCATTGTTGACTGCTCAGTTCTACATTTATCAGTTTCTCTCTCTACCAACAGTCACATTTCTGGAGAACAAATCTACCTGAGCCTTTCAGCTGCAGCGCATTCGTCGGATTCTTTCTTTCTTTCATAACTAATGTAATATTTCCTCGCTTCCATCCACTGAGCTTTCCTCAGAATCCCCACCTCACGCTTTGAAAACCTCTCCCTTAGAAGATCCACCTCTTACCTAAACTCTGCTCTTTTCCACGTCAACAAACAAAATCGCAGGTTATGTAAGAACTCACTTTGAGCTTAAAGTCTGCTTTCTGCTACCTTTCCCAAATAAACTTCCTTTTTTCTTCATTTTCCTTGTTGCATAATCAAGGCGCTCCTTTGTATTCTAATGGTAAAGGCGCAACAGGTTGTTAGTATTCCAGGCACACAAAGAAACACTTAATTATGTTTTCTGCTAAATCTGTATACACGGTAAGGAGTCTTGGAAAGATTCAGTCCGCATTAAACTCTGACGTTTGCATCTGAAGTCCTGCTTGCTATATCACAAACTCTTTCATAACTGATGAACGACATAAATAGTTATTTGTCATCATGTGGAGATTTAGCAGATAAGCTGAGCTTGGAAAAAAACGGCTTATTGTGTTTTATTTAGGACACAGATCAGAGAGAATGGCAAAACTGTTGGAGGCATATTCTTTAGCCTTACTTGGGTTTGGTCACATCCCTCCACAAGATGTAAGGGTGAGACCTTAGAGTAAGCAAAACACAAAATAGAGACTTTTTAAATGTGACAACAGAGCACACACAAGCTACATTCATGTCAGAGCATTTTCTATCCACATAAATACAATTCTCCCCGCTCAAAACATTTTTTAAGAAATCATTTTCTGATTCCTTGTCTTATCCCTTAGAAGATCTGCTGTACTCCATCTTGTCATGGCAACAGAAACCTCTTCATAACTCTATGTAGCTAAGCTTAGGAAAAATGTTCAAGGCTAGCATTAACCTTTCCCCTTAGACACTTTGTAGAATATCATGAAAAGAGAAGATAAATTAAAGTGAAATTGGTTAAAAACTCTTATCTCTTATTCCCTTGCTTTAAATGGGACTTATTATTCAAAATCAACTTTTTTGTAGTCCACAAATACTTTTTGTTGTGAGCTCTGTAGGAGTGCAGAAAAGTTGCATTTAGTCTCTCGGTTCTTTGTAAACATTCTTATATTCTGTTTGGTTCATATTTTTCAATCCGTTCAGTTTTCTCTCTTCCTATCACGTTTCTTTGGGGGGTTTGGTACGTCTCAGTATTTACCATGGCAAATACTGAGACATAAACAAAGTAATGACAGTTGGTTAACAAATTTTGTGAATTGGCCTTTTTATTTTTCTTGCAGTGACTTTGTAGTTGAAGGAGGCTGAATAAGTCAAAATGTTTGGTTGCTGTGTGTGTTGGCCTTCACAATTCGTCGCACTGTCCCCAGGCATCAGAACCTCTGCTGAGTAGCAGTTAATATTGGATCGCTTTAATAACATCGACTGACTTTGGCATTTGCTTATATAAAAGATATAAAGGACATCTGTACCTCTCGTCTTGTTCATACTTACCTGTACAATAATAAGAGAAAATATTTTGAGAGAGACTGTGCTGCAGTTTAATCCCCCTGCTTGTCTGCGTTACATTCAACTCATTTGGAGACTCCCTCCATGCTGCAACGCCAGGCACATTAGCATAAAACTAAGGAACAAAACAAGAGTTTTGGTGATTAAAGTGTTTACCTTTTAATGTATTTAAACTCAAGTTTAAAGTGAGGGAAGTGCAATTTCAACAACAGATCATTACAAAAGTAGATCAGAAGTTAGTCATGTAAAATCCTATCGACTCTCCTGAACAGAAAGCGGTCCTGTTCAACTCTGAACCCTGCAGTGAAAGTAGGAGTACTGTGCTCCGTGTTATGGCTGCAAAATATGAATATAACAAGACAATAATAAGTTTCTTTTATCCAGAGAGCTACAACAATTTATTGTTGGTTGAATTTTATTATCTGCTATCTTGGCTCAACTCTTGACTAATGTTTGTATGCTTTGGCATTTTTCTTTCCTTTTTTTTTTTGGCTTTTATGATTCATTTGTTTGTCTTGTTTTCTATTTTTCTTATGTTTTATGTTTTCTTCATCCTAATAATTTAATACAAAGCAACCTGTGCACCACTTTTCCTTGGCCTCCTGTTAGTTGATTCCTGCTATTATGTTGTTTTTACATTTTGCGCCTGTTCATTAGTAGCAGGAAGTTCCAGCTTCACAGAAAAATGAGTCCCCAGATATGTTATCCTCCTGTCCTGAGTGTAGATGGACACTCCTGTTTCACATGTTTTTAGACTGGCATCCCCACATTCGCTCAGATAAGGCTGGATTACAAAATAATTACTCAACTCAGCTTCCATTATGAGAAGAATGCAACTCTTTGGAATGAACACTATGTGGTTTGTTTATCACTTTAGGGGCATTTATGCAGTTTTCTCTGTGAAATCCAGCAGAGTGGTGAGATTTTGGCTTCATTCTCCCTCCTTTAACAGATTTAATGGTTAATAGGTTGGGTTCATGCAGGTTGGGTTTCACCATAATGCTGATCTGTGTAGTGATAGCTTTGATGAGGCTGTTATTTAGTGTTAGTCAAATACCATCGCACATGGAGGCGCTGAATGTGGTCTGAAGTCCCTTGAGCCTTTAGAAATTGCAGCGCGACTTGCGACAAAACTCCAGTTTCACCACTGCTGCATGGTCTTGTGTTAGAAACTCGTATTTTCTGTAAACATTGTGCTTTAAAATGATAATAAATATGAAAAAAAGAACTTTAATCTTCATGTCCAGGTTGACCTTGGTACACAGTGCCTTGTGAATGTATTCATACAGACTTTTCTCATTTTCTTATTAATGTTATAACTGCATAGTGTATTTTATTGATATTTTATACTCTTCACCCCCAAACAAATCCAGTTTGTTACTTCCACATGTGGTACTAAATCTATCGATCTGATCGTTTTCATAGCGCCTGCAGTCTGAACGGTCACATCACATTTCGTCCCAACTTTTAGGTCGTTCTGCACCAACCATAAACATTGGTCAACAGGCCTACCAATGTTTATGTTTGTGATAAATTGTCCCACAACTTATTGCAATAAATGATATTGTTGTTTTGAGACCATTTAATTAATATAGTAGTGTGACGGAGGAGCCGTCATGAGCTGGGACTTAATTATAAGTCCGTGTCATCTTGCGAGCACGCCCGCACACACATACACACAATCGCTAACTTACTTTTGTTGCAGCTTAAACTGACGCGGTTCATCGTGGGTGCACACGCGGTGTTCCTGCTTCAGTTAGCATATCCATCCTAACCTGTTTTCACTTCCAAACATTTTCCCGGTTTTGTTTTCAAGCAGGGTTATTTCCGGAATGTGGCGCCCCAGGAGGGAGTAATGTGATGACGTAATGATGTCATCAGAACGTACTGAGTGTTTTCTATTAAATTGAGTATTGTATTTTTGATTACAAGTTTATTTTTTTTCTCTTTATTATTATTATTATTATTATTATTATTATTTTGTATCCTTTAATAGTTTACTTGAGTTAGAAGTAATTGTTTGTTTTTGTTTGCTTGTTTGGTCTTTCTGTGGGCGGAGCCTGTGGCTTTAAAAGCAGGGCTCTGCGCCACAGGGAGGCAGTCTGAGAAGTCAGTGAAGGTGATGGACTCTTACACTGAAGGTACTGCTGTTTGTCTGATTTTAACCTGCCTTGGACGTCCTTGTATGTATTCTGCACCTGCCATCTTTGTCCACCTGAAGAAAAGCTAAATAAATTTCACTAAAGTGATCTCTGGCCTTGGGCAGTCATTTTTTTTGTTTGTCCAAGTCATAAGAGAACCCTGTCACAAGTAGTAATAACAGTAATAATGGCAACAACACATTCTCAAGGATCAATAAAGTTTAAATACTGGAACTGGAAATATCCAAAATGAATAAAGAAAACAGCAAAATAAATTTTACTGTCTGTGTGAACAATTATCTTTCAAAGAAAGGGATAGTTGCGACTAAAGCACCAGACTGAAGACTTTTATCACTCAGTTGTTGGTAAAAAGAGAGAGAAAAGAGAAAAACAATAAATCAAGCAAATGCAAATTAATGAGTTTCTTTTAGGGCTGCACAGTGGCGCATTTGGTAGAGCTGTTGCCTGGCAGCAAGAAGGTTTTGGGTTCAATTGCCGGCCTGGGGTCTTTCTGCATGGAGTTTGCATGCTCTCCCTGTGCATGGTGGGTTCTCTCCCGGTACTCCGGCTTCCCCCCTCAGTCCAAAAACTGTCAGGTTAATTGTCCCTAGGTGTGAGTGTGTGTGTGTACACTGGAATTGGAAGATATTTTAAACATCCAAAATAAAACAACAACCAAAAGCAATAAAGAAAACGGAAGTAAAAACCACACACAACTATAAATAAGATGGATTATGAAATTGTCCATCAGAAAATATGAATCAAGATGGAAATTATCGAGCTCATCTTAATTTGTCATGTGATTAATTGCTTATTGCAACACTTTTGTTGTTTGTACAATATTTTAAAACCCATCGTTTCTCCTTCCACTTCATGGCTGTGGTGCTCGTCACGACCTGTCTGCGTTCAGTCGCCATCACACGCATTAATGCACTGGGGTCGTACTGTGACAAAATGCGAACGTCCTGTAGCTGGTCACCTAAAGGACCGGAGGTTTTTGCCGAGCCGCTCCAGCAGAAAGGGAAGCGCTTTCCTGGCGTTTGAAGCCTGAGGCCGCCGCCAGGATGCAGCTCATTTGTTCCTTTAGGTAAAAATAATTTGCTGCGGCAGTTTGTGGGAGGTTGTCGCAGCCAAGCTGGGCTGTTATTAGTGAGATTGTATGGCTGGCAGTCAGATTGCTGGCTGGTGCATCTGTGTCAGGAGAGCTATAAAGCCAATCTGTTGGTGTGCTGTTCCCTCTGGCCAAGATGCGGCGCCGCAGAGTCACGTCGGCTACGCTCCGTTACCAAACATAAGACCCAACATCCTCAGCAAACTGCACATGCTTGTATTAAACCAATTATGTAACGCGGCTGAAACAGGATGGTTTTATTTTTGTGAGACGAAGAACTTCTGCCACCAAGCTGTCTGCTTGATGAGACTGTGACGTTTTTGTGAAAAACATTGAGATGCATGGTTACTGTAGGTGTGAGCACAGATGGTGATCATGTTTCTGTTAACATCTCAGCTAAATTTCCCCTCCCAGAGCAAGGAGTATTTGATCTTTTCGAACCAATTCTTTCTGTTGTCTTTTTTATTTTATTTTTTATTTTTTTTAAGGCAACACCAAAGGAAAGCGTCAGAAAAAGATTTTCTGCCGGACGCAGAACTACCTGAACCTGTACGCCGCAGACGGCCTTCGCACACTCTGCATTGCCAAAAAGGTAAGCGATGGGGTTGTGCGTCTCGCTGGATTCTGGGTAGGCTGCGTTCGCAGTCCGGCACAGATGACTGCGCGGGCCAGCCCTTCCAAACGGGACATGCTTCATGACTCAGCTGCAATCTGTGCCTCGTTCCCAGGCTGCTAATTTATGCTTTCACAGGCCGGGCTCCGTGTATTCCTTGCTTGTGCACAGCCTGTCACCAAAGCCGAGTGATGAAACACCTTGTCAAGGTTTCACATTCTGCTGTGCAGGAATCACAGCAGTAATGTTCCGTTTTTACACAAAAAACAGAAAAGCAGTGATTCTTTAGCTGTGTGTGTGTTTGAGTGTAACCTTCTGGTGTGTTTTGTTTTGTGTGTGTGTGTGTCAGACTTTGAGTAAAGAAGAATACGCCCGCTGGCTGCAGCGCCACCTGGAGGCCGAGACGGCCATCCAGGGAAGAGAGGAGCTGCTCTTTGAGTCGGCGTTGAGGCTGGAGACAAACCTCCACCTTTTAGGTTTGTTGGGTCACTTTTCAGTTTCAGAACGACTTCCTTCATTTTTAGACCAGAAAAAAACGTCATTCTTCTGGAGAAGTGTGGAGTTTGGTTTCGGTATTTTCTAGATGTGGATAAGTTTGGAAAAATAAACCCCTTTTGTCTCAAATGTTGTGTCCTTTCCATCTTTTCTTTTCTTTGTGTTCTTTGCATTATGTCCTACCTTCTATCCCTCCTTTGTTCCCGTTTTCCTCCTCTCCTTTCTCTTCCTTCCTTTTCATGCTCCTCCATCGTTTCTTCCTTGTGTGCTTCCCTCTATGCTTCCTTTCTTTTATGTAATCTTCCTTATGTTCTTTTCTCTGTTGTGCTCTTCCTCCTTTTCTTCCTGCCTCATGTCTTTCTTTATTTCTTTTCCTACTTCCTGGTTTTCTTTGACTCATGTCCTTTCACACTCCTTAAGTTTATCCTTAATTTCCTGGATCTTTTGTTTGTCTTTCTTCCTTCCTTCCTTCCTGCTCCTTTGTATCCATTATTCTTAGGATCCTTCTCTTTCTTTCTTCTGTCATTTCTTCTGTGTTTTTTATTCTTTCCTTTCTTGTCCCTTTTTCATTTTTATCATAAATCCTTTGTTTTTTCCCTGTGCCCTGTATTCTTTCCTGTCCTTTCTTCCTTGTCATTCTTGTCCTTCCTTGTGTGCTTTCTCTCTTAATTTCTTTTTTCCGTTCATTCTTTTTCTTCTTGCCTTCCTTTCTTTCCCCGTTGTTCACACTTTCTTTGTCTCTTTCTCTTTTTTCCCTCTTTCTTTGTGTCTTTGTTCCTGTCTGTCTAATAACATAAATGACAGAGAATTGTGGGAAGCTGAGTCTGGGAAAGTGTGAAACATGTCGATGAGAAACGTGTCTGTGTAATGCTGGCGGTTGTGCAGCATTGTTGCAGACGCTGATATGCATCTGTCCACAGGAGCGACTGGTGTTGAGGATCGGCTGCAGGACGGCGTCCCAGAAACAATAGCTACGCTGCGGAAAGCCGGCCTGCAGATCTGGGTCTTGACGGGTGACAAACAGGAAACGGCAGTCAACATTGCCTACGCCTGCAAGCTGCTGGACCCCGATGAGGAGATTATAACGCTGAACGCCGACTCCCAGGTGGGCCACAGCACCCAAAAGCTCACCCTGTTTACCTAATCAATGCCACATGCTGAATAATCAATATATTAATTATGTACAAACCAAACATTAACGTAGGCTTCAGACAATTCAGAGTCAAGGCGTACTGTGGTTTTACACAGCTACGGTTTCAAGACTGCTAAAATCCTCCATCATACCGTTGCTATGGTGTCGAAGCCTTTTCATGAGAAGCCAGAGGAAGTGAGAGAGTTTCCTGCTGCTGACTGAAGCAACAAAGGCACTTATATTTTCCTTCACTTCTAGAAAAGGTCTACACTGATCAAGCCAGGACTAAAACAGTTAATCGACTTAATTTTGATTAATCATTTTTGAAACAATCAACCTATTTAGTAATTGATTAATCATTAGCTGGAGTATGCAGACTCAAAAATGTAATTTTCAGAAAAAAAGAACATAGTTGGAGCAGTAGTGGAGACAAAACATAGATACATTTTCCATTCAAGACTCAAACTTCTTTGTCAGTAAATATTTTACCCAGAACTCCTCAGGTTGCATTTTTATCTGGTTCAAATTCTGTAAATAAAATCCATTAAACACCCTTTTGCTGTGTAATTACTTATCGTTTAATCACCAGGTCAGCTCTACGCTGTATTGATGTTAAGTCGTGAAGAAAGGACTATGATTTTCACATGTTGTTAGTCGTTTTCTTAGTTTGTTTTTGTTTTAGCTGCAGATGCATCATTTGCTACAAATGATGAAGCATTCTCTAATGGAGTACAGTTGCTGCATTTTGGATAACAAAATGCTTCTATTTAAAAATAGAATTGAATTATTTGCAGCTTTTAATGTATTTTTAATATTGTTTAGAGGGAGGCTTAAATGAAAAATTTGCAGAATGCACCAATTTATCATATTAATCGTTCAAATAATTGTCTAAAGATTGACTACTAAAATAATCAGACATAGCATTACGACTGCCTTGTATGTGGTGTGTGGGTCCTGCAGTTGCTGCTAAAGCAGCGCTGAGCTGTCAAATGACGGACTCTACTAGACCTGTGAAGTTGTGCTCTGCCAGCTTACCTTCTTCTCTTAACGCATCCTGGTGCCAGGAGTTTTCCAGAAAAGATGATTTGATTTGTTGGAATCCGTTGCTGCTAAGGCATGTGGTTTCCAGATGCAAAGCTGCTCATGCGGTTTAGACATCGGCGTGTTGGTGCTGACCTCTACCTGACCCCGTACTTCTGTCTAATCCAGGAGGACTGCGGTGTGTTGCTGGAGGAAAGTTTACGTTACATCCAGTCCAAATTCCTCTGCAACTCCAGAGACCCATCCACCAAGACCTTCCTGAGTAACATAGCGCACTTTGAGATTTACCCACAATCCTCCCTTTCCTCCTCCCAAACCGCTCACTTCATGGTGCACCGGCTGGGCTTGGTAATTGACGGGCGGACCTTGGCCTACGCCCTGGACAAGAGCCTGGAGGATAAGTTCCTGGCGATCGCTCGGAGCTGCCGCTCGGTGCTGTGCTGCCGGTCCACACCACTGCAGAAGAGCATGGTGGTCAAACTGGTGCGAAACAAGCTGAAAGTCATGACTCTGGCCATAGGTGAGCACCGAGTGAATGATGGAGTGTGACAGAAGTTCAGATTTCAGTGTTGCCAGGTTTTGCTTGAATCTGATGGCCCAGCAGTTTTCCTGAAACCTAAAAATTGCTCTAAGTAGAACAGAAGCAAAATGTTTACAGTCCTACTGGGGTGTATTAAACACGGTTCCTAAGAAGTCAG
Organism: Poecilia formosa; assembly: GCF_000485575.1. Lineage (NCBI taxonomy): Eukaryota > Metazoa > Chordata > Actinopteri > Cyprinodontiformes > Poeciliidae > Poecilia > Poecilia formosa. The sequence continues at coordinate 15,358 of NW_006800218.1, forward strand.
GAATCCAAATATTTTTCCATTCTTCCTCTAAATTTTCAGATTTTATTTTTTGTCCCATGTTATAAAAGTTTGAGTGGCTGGAGAGATGCATCTTTCTGGCCATCCAGCCGTCAAACTAGGAATATAAGGTAGAAACTATAGAAATTGGGTCTACGACAGAGATCTGTAGTCTATCGGCTAACCGCGGTAATGCTTGTTGATAACATAATCATTTGGCATCAAAACAGAGAAAGCAGCGTGGCTGAAAGCACAAAGGAAGAGCTCAGTGAAAAGTCAGGTGCAAAAACATCAATTATCTGGACCTGGTTCAGGTTTAGCCTCCAGCAGTCTTTACGTGATGCTCAGGAGGAGTGCGGCAAATGTAACAGTCCGACAGCGGAGTAGTGGGGTGACACGGTGACGGTCTGGTGGTCTTTCCGAAACCACACCAAAAAAAAACAAACCTTGTAAAAGCGCACAGTGCAACCAATCCAGACCAAACTGAGATTAGAGAGCCGCTTCCAATGCTTTGGTTTGAAATCTAGTAACTTGAAACCTAACCCTCGTCTGATGACATACCTTGCTGAACGTTTATTTAGAACCCAAAAATGTTTTTCTGTAACTTCTCCTGAAGGTACTGTCAAAATAAATTGAATCATTATTGCAGTTTTAATGTTTGTAAAGGAATGCTATACATAGTTGGCTCTGCATTTCAAATTCAGCTTGCTAATAAAGAAATTGCCCATTCAGATGAATTACTCTCTGCCTTTTATGCCTTTGCTTAAGAATAAACCTTAAGGACAGAGATGCTGTTTTCATCATCGCAATATTTGAAAATAATATCACAAATGACCGTTGTCCTAATGCAGCTCTAATCAGAATGGTCATAACCTTTTGGTAATTGGATTGCTTCAGGCTTGTAATTTTTTTTCTTTTGCTTTAATCATTATCAGCTGTGATTATACCTGCTGTGGTATCTGGGTCATTAAAAATAACGACCAACATTATTGAAATCTAGCAGCGTTCCTCGGGTGCGGGTACAGCTTGAAGTCGGGGCAGGAAATGATTCTGTTGAATTTAGTGTTTTCTTGAAATTGTTGCCTTTTAAAATCCACGCTGAGCAGCTTGTTGTTTTGGACGTTTGCATTTAAGTGGCGTAACCGGCTGCGCTGACATGCAGGAGGGATCAGAATCCTGCGTTGCGCCACATGTGGGGAAAATTTTGGTTTCATAAACACAAACCCTCCTGGGAGACTAGCTGTAGCCAAACAATCCAAAAACACGTTGGTGTCTGTCTGGCTGGGACTCATCATCAGATTGTTTTTTTTTTTATTACCATTCGTCTAGAACAGTGTTTCTCTACCCTGGTCCTCACCGCCCTCCTGCTCTGCATGTTTTAGATGTGCCTCTATTCCAGAGCAGCTGATTCAAATGATTGACCATCAAGTGCTGCAGAAGCATGTTAATCACCCAGAGATACAATTCAGGTGTGTGGCAGAAGGGAAACACCTAAAACATGCAGGAGAGGGGGGCGGTGAGGACCAGGGTTGAGAAACACTGGTCTAGAAAGTTGAATTGTCGGTATGTTTCGTTACATCAAGCTTCAATCGTCCAATTCAATAAATCACACCAAACACAGCGACAGATTAATTAATCTGTTTGCTATCGACAAAGAATTGACGGGTTGGGTTGATGCCCCGAATTAAAGTCAGAAAGGGGGGCAGTTTCTGTGGGATTAATCTGCAAAAACATAAAATTTTACCAAGTAATTTTAGACTAGTTTCTAGTGCAAATACACTTGAAATAAGTAACGTACAAGTTGCTTTTTAGCATGATATAGGAGCTTGTTTTAAGTCAATTATTTCTAAAATTGATGAAAAAGTACTTGTTCCATTGGTAGATTATCTGAGTTTTAACAAGACATTTTCCCTGTGCTGTACGTGAAATAATCTCCCAGTGGAACTAGTGCTTTTTATCAATAATAAGGAATTTTTGTCTTAAACAAGCTCCTATATCTTGCTGAAAAGTTGCATGTAACTAGTCTTATTTCAAGTGTAGGGAAATATTCGCACTAGAAACTAGACCCAAAACTCTTGGTAAGATTTTGTGTTTTTCTGAGGCCGTATCAAGCAGCTAATGCAAACATTCGTTAGAGTGGGCCGAAATGTTGTCTCCCTCTGCCCACTTTCGCTGCTCCCACTCCCACACCTGAAGGAACAAAAACAAATCGTTTTTCTCTCGGTAAAACAAAATCAAGACGTGCTTGTTAGTTCACCTCTAGCTACACGGGGACAGGAGAGAAACTATTATTCAGCACCACACTGCAAAAACAACAAAAAAACTGCACCATCATAAATCTAATCTATCCTTCTCTGTACACTTGACCCATCTGAGCATCATCTTATTTGATGACACAACTTTTTACTGCCTCCAGGCTGTCTGCTTCTCCCTTCTGACCGATTATATTTTCTGCATCTTTCCCGCTCTGAGGGACTGTTTTGTGTCTGTCTCCCCGACTCATTAATCACAGGTGACGGAGCTAATGATGTCAGCATGATCCAGGTAGCGGACGTCGGCGTGGGGATATCCGGACAGGAGGGCATGCAGGTAAGGGTGAAATAAGTCCACGGCAGATGGAGAAAACAGCAGCATATGGGAGATCTTGTCAGAGGTGTGGAGGTAGGAAGAAAAGCAGGAGTGTTTTTTTTTTGTTTTTTTTTGCGTGTAGTTAAGGACGGGGCTATAAATAGAATTGCTTTTGTTGTGCCGAGTCAGGAGACTGAGTCCTGCATCCTGCAGAGAAGCAGCACAGCTTGCGAGTGCCTCTGTCAGATTCAGATCTAAGGTCTCTGAACATCTTTGCAGTTGGCAGTGAGGGTTTTAAAACGAAGGTTATGTCCTTCCTCTTGTGGTCTCATTCAGTGTAGCGTCCAGTTTCAGAACGGTTAACTCTCACTTAGAGTTAAGATCGGGCCTAAAAAATCCAACCCGACCCCGAATCCGACCCAACCCCACCAATTAACTATAATCATAGACCTGAGCCCAAAGTAAACCGGACATGTCGTTTTAATCACAATTTTATTGCTTCTGCAGGCTGTCATTTAAGCTAGCAGTGTAACTTCTCCCATCTTCCAGCTCCGTTTTGTCACTTGTTGTAACAGTGGGTGAGTCAAGTTCAAATCATCTGGGATGTGTGACTGATGGGAGCGGAGCAGGGCGGAACGGCATGTTCATGCATTGGGCTGCGCCAGTCTGACTACACCGTGCTTACTGTCTTTAATTCCTCAACAGGTTGATTAACACATTCTTTCTCGTTTGGTTTTGTCTCTGCTGCATGTATAGCAGGTTTATTAAACGAGTCCAGCCATCCAGTAAGTAGTTGTGGCTCGACCCGGCCTGAATTTAGGTTGGGTTCAGACCTGGGCCATAAATCTAAACTCTCCTCTCACTCCAGCAGCAGAGGTTCCCAATTAACTTCCTGCAGAGCCTTCGGCCACATGCTGCTGCACAGCACGTCCGCTCGCTCCTCTGTATCCTGACGTTAGCTGAACTTCTGGCTGAACTGGACTTTTATTGAATTAGGCCAGTCACTTTAAAAGGTCTGAATATTTATGCAACCACTTTTTTATGTTTTAGATTTTTAATTGTCATTATTTTTGCAGAAATTAATTGGTCTAGAAACTAGATCAAACAGCCATATGTTAGCCATGACTGATTTCTAAAAGCAAATGAAATGGGTAAACATCCAAGTGGATGAATATTTTTACCAGGTGCTGTACTTATTCTGTAACTTCTGATGTACGTCGGCTACGCTTAGGGACAAAATGCCTCATTTTGTCTCATTTTTAATGTATGTTTAATACAGTAAACTCTGGATGTTCCAGCTCGTTTTGAGATGCTCGACCATATTTCCTGCATTAAGACCAGCATGCATTTACTTTATTGAAGCATAACCCAAACCAAACAATGTTTCTGCTGTTGACGGATAACCTCGAAGTGCTAGCGGTGTCGTTTGGGAGGGTTTTAGATGCCGATGGATGAGACTGACACTTCCCTACTGCTGCAGCAGGGGAATCCCAATAAGCACACAACTTGTTTAAGTGTTATTGCACCCATTAGAGATTGATTAAAAAGAAGCGGCTGAGTGGAGTAGGTCCAGACGTGTCGGTGAGCAGAGAGTCAATCTGGGCCGCCCGCCTCTGGTGTTTTGCAGGCGGTGATGGCGAGCGACTTTGCTCTTCCTCGTTTCCGGTATCTGCAGAAGCTCCTGCTGGTGCATGGACACTGGTGCTACTCTCGGCTGGCGAACATGATCCTGTACTACTTCTACAAGAATGCCGTAAGCCACTTTGTCTGCTGTGGGTTTTTTTTTACTTTTTATTTTGAACGAGGATCAAAGTTTCTGACATCAGTCTATCCCGTTGTCGTTTCCCCGCAGATGCTTGTAACCATCGTCTTCTGGTATCAGTTCTACTGTGGCTTCTCTGGTTCAGCCATGATCGACCAGTGGTATCTCATCTTCTTCAACTTGATGTTCTCCGCCTTCCCTCAACTTATCACTGGTACTCTGGACAAAGACGTGTCGCAAGAGACGCTCCAGCAACTACCTCAGCTCTATATGAGCGGCCAGAACTCTGAGGTCCGCTCTGACGTTACACCACACCAGATCTGAGTTATTCACAGCTTCATAAGGGATTTTCACCCCGAGTTTTTCTGAAAGTTACTTGTAGATTTTAGTATTTTTAGACAATTTACAATGTGATTTTTTTCCTTTAAACTTTAACATCCAAATACAAATGGTTCACAGCATTAAACATAATTTTCTATCCTCCCTTAATTATTTGTATTGCGTCAGAAGCGACATGCCAATGTGTGTGAGAAGCGTCACTATCAGTTTGCAACTGCTGTTTCCAATAAATAAGAAACGCAATTAAAATCATGTGATAAGTCATTAAAAGTCATGGCATTGACAGATTTAAAGAGTTCCATGAGATATGTTCATAATTCGGCCATAACTATGGCGCTAATAATCTATCAGTCATCTGAGGAAACGTGGTTTTAAATCAGATGGTTAGAGATTTTAAATTCTAGGCTTTCTTTAGCTCCTCCATATAAGCAAGTAGCTTGGCTAGCATTAGTACCTATTAGTGTGTCGCCTAGCGATGTAGACTCTTACCTTAACTCTTTTTTTTTTTTTTACCACAAATTTATACTTGGTGAATAATAAGGACAGGGAGGCTGGGTAATGCTACTCAGAAGGCCAACAACTGATCTTTCGAGAATAACCGAGCTATAAACCAGACGTCATTTTATTTTTCAGTTCAGTCATTGACTAGTAATTTCATATCCTATTCACAGTTTTTTTTATTAAATTGTTTGGTTTCATTTCTGTCCCCACGTTTGAACTTTAAGATTTTAAACGTCATCTCGCTGTTAGCCAACCTGGACAGCCTGGATTAGCAAACAGCGATTGTTTATCCTTTTAGTGCTGCAGCTAATGACTTTTTTTGGATTAAATTGATAAATCTATACAAGAACATTGGACATTTTCCTGAAGCAGAAGGCTACAGCAAAGCTGTCACTTCTGAGAGAGGAGCAGACTAACTGTGAATGCTGGGATTTATCTTGCAGGAATATAAACCATACATGTTCTGGATGAACATGGTTGATGCCTTCTACCAAAGTCTGGTGTGCTTCTTCATCCCTTACTTTGTAAGTTTGGCTTTGTTTCCATCAGCTCGCGTCTCTCAGTGTTTCTGTTTGTTGTTGATTTTACTCAGTCATGGTTTCCTCTGTCCACACCCTGATCCTCCCACTAACCGCCCCTCAGGCCTACGCTGACTCAGACGTGGATCTGTTTACGTGGGGAACTCCCATCACAACCATAGCTCTGTTCACCATCCTGATGCATTTAGGGATCGAGACCAAAACCTGGGTAAGAGAAATGCCTTCACCTCCGGTGACCGTCCGTCTTCCGAGTCTTTTCAGCTATTTGCTCTTAGTCACATCCTTACTAGCATCCAGGTTTTATGTGAAAACGGATGTGAAACCAGAAATTCAATCAAAAAAGCCCAAGATTTCATGATTGTTCCTGATCCAGAGTCCTGCCTTTTTATTCCACTCTCTTTCTGCTTTACCTTTAGCTTAATTCTCTTGGAATTATGTCAAACTGTCAGATTAAAGCCCCCCTTTAAAGGTATTTTAGGTGACGGCAGACAGCGCTCTTTTCACTTCCCCCGTACAATAGCTGTGAACCTGTAATTAATGGCCGTTTTTGTACTGGAGTCCAATTTAATGACCTGTTGTAATTACATACTGTCAGATCAGCCAGTGTGTTCAGCTGCAGCTCAGCAGCCGTGTGTGTGTGTGTGTGTGTGTGTGTGTGTGTGTGTGTGTGTGTGTGTGTGTGTCTACCTCCACCATGTGCTGCATGGTGACACGCACCTAATCGATTTATGTACAGAAAATGTACAGTGTTCTTTAGCAGCCATTTTGAATCTGTAAATGAGAAACAGATTAAATTATTGAGACAAGAGAGTGTTTTTAAATTTTGAAAAAGAGAAAATAAAACATCAAAATGTACTTCTGGCTACATTTTCTGTCTTTATGTAATTTCTGTTGCTACACAGAGATAAAAGTGACATGCTAACATGTAAGCAAGAGTAGAAACTCTGAATGCAAATGTAATTTTAAATAAGCTTGTATTCTGAAAAATTATACTGGGGAACATGTTTCCTCATTAAAATATTTCCCACCAAAAAAAAGTCATTTTCAGCATAACATACTCATCTGGATTATTAACAATGATTAAGAGATGTGTATTTCTTCTTCTCTTCATTATTATTTTTATCATTAATAACAGTAATTAACAAAACCTGCATTTCACTTCCAGTATCCCAGGACGTTCTGCATTTGGTCCATAACCCAGCCCCCACATGTTTTGTTATTAATTGCATCCCATATTTCACTGCATTAGAAGCTGTGGCAGCGTTTGCATCACCGTCAGTGACTTCCTGTTTAAAATAAACCAGTTCTCAGGCCATTGCTGCACTGCAAAATGTTCTGAAAAGTGACACATTATGTTTGTTTAGAGTTATACTTCGTTAAAAAAAAAAAAAAAGACAAAAAACTGTTTTTTCACAGTAATGCTCCTGCTTTGTTGCATTTTTTTCCAACATTGCGTGGGAGTAGCAGCAACAGAAGAGCTTACAGGAAGTACACTCTTCTTCTACTCTTCACACACAAACAAATTCATCTTTGCACAACCGACGTCACATCTTAGTAGTTTTACTGAAGGAAATTTTTAGAGTGTTGCTTCTGTTTTTTTATACTCCCAAGTACCACATCAGAGCCCATCTCCACTTTTAGTTGGCATTACTCCCATGTCAGGTAAAGAATGAAAAATGACGAACCTAAAAAACAATTAGCATCTCCTTGTTGGTCTGAAAACTGAAACAAGAAACCTGCTCATCTAAGACAAACAACCCCAGCTACCAGCTAACTTATTTAATAACTAATTTACAGTTTCAGTCACTTCGTCCAGTTTCAGTAAAATGTATTTTTTATTCTGTAGATAGTGTTTTTTAGCTTCTTTTTTTTTTTTTTAAGCCATTGTGTGGCTCACACACCCTGTTGGCAATCATACATACTCAATTAGATCACTGATGATGTCTGGTCTTAAAATCAATCTTTTAATTTGTTCTACCTTTTTTTCTAAGGAGTTATTCCACCTTTTAGTTCTAAATAAAGCTTTTAAAGTATGAATTGATTTTTGTCCTGATGCCTCTCCTCCGCTGACTTGGATTCTGATGAGACGGTGTGATTTTTTAAAATATTTTTTTAATTGAGGCGTAATGATCCCCATTAGATGAGTAATTGTTTCTTCTCCTTACTGCCTCCCTTCTCTGCAGACCTGGATGAACTGGCTGTCGATAGCCTTCAGTGTAGCTTTATTCTTCACCGCCGCTCTGTTCTACAACGCCTCCTGTCCCACCTGCTACTCCCCCTCCAACTCCTACTGGACCATCCAGAGGCTGCTCCAGGACCCGCTCTTCTACCTGCTGTGCGCCATCACCCCCATGCTGGCGCTGCTGCCTCGGTACGCTCTGGCTTCTGTTTCGCAGACATCTGAAAGCACAAGTAGTCTGAAATATTTATGATGCGTGCCGTGAAAACTATTTCTGCTATTGACTCCAGATGGTTTCGTTTATCCCGGCGTTCATCGCAGGAGCAGAGCCGAAGTGTGTCCTGACGTCTTGACTTGATTTTCTTTTCCAGATATTTCTACAGGGCGTGTCAAGGCACTCTGTTTCCAAGTGTGGCACAGGCCGGGAGGCAGCTAGATAAGCTCCCTTCCGACACTCGTAGGAACGTCCTAGGGCTGAGCAGGTTCAAGATGAGGTCACTGCTGGGTGCCGGACCCAACTTCCTGTCGCTCAGCAAGCCCAAAGTTAGTCAGACGACCACGCCCGGCTCCAGTCAGGACAAACAGAGCCCCATGAAGCAAACTCGTAAAGAGAAGGGCCAGAAAATCCAGTTGGTGCTTCCCCACTCGCACGCTCCGTCACACGCCACACACAGCCCTCGGCTCCCCGGCAAGCCAAAACCTCATTCCACCAAACACTCGGATGAGACCTTACCACCACCAGGTCCGAGTTCACCCAGCCAGACAGCTTCCCCACCGCTGGTCAAACAGATGGTCAGCATCCACCTGAACCTGCCCCCCGACGGAGCGTCGCAGTGCGTTACGTACACACAGAGCTCAGAGGGAGGACTCCGCTGCGGCCGCGTTGCCGAGCCGGCACACAGGACCGTCCCGGCGGCAGAACGGGCGCCGCACACTTCCTTATGATGTCTCACCGTACAACTCCTGGCAAAAGCTTAGGGAACCACTGGTCTGGTGGGGGGAGGCAGTCGGTCTGTTTTACTTTGTAAATGCTACAGATACACCCACAATTATTTCATTGAACTATTCTCATTAGTTGGTGTGAAAACTTCAGAAACGTGCAAGTTGTGTTTAATAGCACTTTTTTTTTTCTAGATGAAGTAGAGGGAAAAAAAAAGGATGGACTCCTCGATTATTGCATGAACCAAAAAAAAAAACTCACTTGGAAATAAATATATTTATCAACTAAGTTCCAGTATTATATAGAATAAGCAGATCAGCTTCATGGACACTTGAAGCATCTATAGTCTGTGATCCAGACTGTGCTTCAGTTATATTTTTATAGCGAAATTCCTATCTCAAACATTTAGTTAGTTTTTCTTTTTAACACATTGGCATTAAAATAAAAAAAAAATTATCATGCCTCTTATTCTCACACACACACACACACACACACACATATATTTTAGCGTGAACTGACATTATCTGTTTATCGTTGATTATTTTTATTAGTACTTTTAGGAAGAGAGTCAATGCCATGCTGCGGATTTGAGAAAAACCATCAAAAAAGATTTTAATATTTTAGGACAAACTCAGAATTATAACTTAGTTGCTATATTAAACTATCTTTAGCATCTTACATTAGCATTTAGCATTGAAAAAATGACTAAAATGGCAGTCTCCTTGTGTTTTAGAATCTAGATTCTTTAAATTTTTTGAAAACTGCCAACATTTCTAAATTTCAAGCCGTCATAAATAATTTTTCCTTCTTTCATTCTTTATTCTTCCGGACTCCAAAATGGCAAACATCCGTTTTATGACATCATTAAATAATAGCTTTGCTTCATATCTGTATTTTTTATTTTTTTGGCTCCAAACGACTGACTGACCATCCTCACAGAGCAGTACATCCATACATTTTGGCAGGAGTTGTATGTTACTCATTCTCAATTTTGCACAATATTTTTTTTTAATTGATTTTATTGTATTCTTTTTATACTATTTCTTTAAAACATATGCAGAAAGGTACTTTATTTAGTTTTTTCCATGTACAGTCAATGTAATTTTGCTTTAAAGATTTGGGAGAGGAAAGAACTGGAAAATCTAAAAAAATTCAGCTTCATTCCTGGGAAAGTTGTGACTTCTCAGAGACGCATCTCGTTGTGGATCAGGTTCCGTTGTGCAGCGACAGAACCAAGACGTTCCGCCGTCGGGTCAGCCTGTGGGGGCATTAAAACCTGGAACACACACGACAGTGGCCTTGAATCCTCGCTGCAATGACTTCCAAAAACAGAAGTTTTAAGAGAAATCTCCTGCTTTTAGTTTGTTTATCCCAGATAGTGGCCACACCGCTGAACCACTTTGTCCATTTTGAAAGCAAAGCATCTTTATAGTTGGCATGTTGCACAGTAAATTACACTGAATTGTGATTTTTATTTTTATTTTTTTTTATTTTTCCTCATCTGCATGTTCAAGATATAATTTTTCTCTTGTGAGAGTTCACAACAGATCTTTCATTCCAGTCTGTGTACATAGACTTTGCCAGGTGTTCTTCTCTGTGACTGTGCGTCTATATATTTTTTTGGAGCTGAGAGGTTTTAGTTTAAAGAGTAAAAAGTCTGGAAGTGTTTTCATGTTACATTGCAGGAGAATCATTTTCAGTTGGGTTTTTTTTTTTGTTTTTTTTTTAGTTTGTTTTGTTTTTAATCCAACCTTTTTAATTTCAGGACACACATTAAGTAGAGGAATAATTATTCCTTTTCTTTTTTCTATTTATCGAAAGACCAAATTTCATCCCATTTTCAGTGTGCTGGCATCCCATTAGAGTTTAGTAACTACAACACAAACAACTGGGTGGCATGTCGATGCTCGACGCTCTAATAAACGATGCCATCACGGCTCTAGAACCAACCACTCAACACCAGCATGAAAGGGAGGTGGATGAGACCTTCTTCAGACGGCGCTTGTGTGTTTCAGATGACTTACCGGATATATATATATATATATAAAACCACCTGGCTGATTTCAGTTAAAAGGAAAGTTTTTTGGGAGATTTTTTTAATGGAGCATTTAACATTCTCATCAAAAGCTCAGGAATTATGCAACTCCCATAGTTGTCTGTTTTAATCTGGAGTTTGGATTAAAAAGCCTATTTTTATTTATTTATTTTTTTGTTCTTACAAAAAAAAAAACTTTTTTACCTCCTTAAACGCTCCTTTTGTCCTGGATACAAAAGCGAGAGTTTATGTTGGAGTTTGTCAGTGAAAATGTCTCTACACTATTGCTGCTCCAAGCCAGTAATTTGAATGCAAGACATTGTCAAGATGTCGGGGGGGCGTTCCTTGCCCCAGGTAGCCATGTTGTCCAATGTCATTTGTTTTACTCTGACTTTCCAAATGTTGAGCTTTAAATCTGGTTCAATAAGTTTGTTAGATGAAGCTGAGCTATTGAAGTGTTTCATTACCAGCAGTAACATGAAAAATTCAGAAGATATTAAAATGAGCATGTTTTTCATTTTAGCATGCAATTTATGAGCGTTTTGCTGTCATAACGAGAAATCTTACTTAAATGAGACACTTTCTTCGAAATTCATTCCCTAACTTACTAGCTAGCTATAATGAAAGCCAGCTGGTAGCAAGGAAATTGTCTTTTAAAACTAAATTGTGTGTTTTTTTTGTTTTTTGTTTTTGTTTTTGTTGTTTGTTTTTTTTTATTATTTTGTTGTTAAAAATCCATGCAACTATCTGGTTACTAATTTCAGTGTGAAGTAAACTCTGCTAAGTGAACACTTTAGCACGTTTAGCAAGCTTTGTAAGGGGTAAGAGGTTGGCTCTAAACCTGTGTTTATAGCTAATACAGATTTAGAGCATGTTGACCTGTGTAGCTCTAAACACACGTTAGCATCCAGTCTTTAGTGCTAAGCTAGCTGTTTTCTAGCTGCTAACTGGTACTCTGCAGGCAAGCAGAACGAAGTTCAAGCTAGCAATCAGTTTTCTTTGCAAAATGGATATTTTCAAGGGATAGCCAGGTCTTCAAAAACAGATTTCAACCACCAGCACGGTATTATGAGAGTTTTGAAGCTGTATTTACTTTTGTTCTGCCCAACAAAAGTTTGCATTTACTGGTTAATGCAAACCAGTAGAACCTCCAAAGAGCCACTGCACTTCACCCAAAAATTGTCTGGTATTTAACAGCTGGAAAATCACAACATTTAGTTGCTTTGTTTTGTTTTTCAACAGGTGGGCTATATTAATTATTGGGATTTTGAGCCTCTGGGAGGCAGTTTTTCTTCCCAGTCTAAGCTAAGCTAAATTGACCTTTGTGGCTCTCTACTTTATTGTTAAAGCAAGTGTGCAGATATAAAACTATTCGCTTGAAGCGCATCACAGAGCCAATTTGTTGCTCCTTAGCATGTTCTTACTTGCTAAGGGCCTTGTGAGAACTTCTATCACATGCTGGATTTTAACTAGCCAGGTGTGTTTCGCTGTAAACCAAATCCCCAGTGCTGAACCGTCTTTACAAACGAGTCTTTCAACATTTATATTTGCACTTTAAAGCATTTCATCAGACCTGTCATTGAGAATTTCTGTTGCACATGTTTATTCACTCAATATCGCAATGCAATATGCAAAAAGAAATGGGAGGTATTACTTTGTTCAACTAAAACTATATATTTTTTAAGTCTGTAGAAACTAATGGAAAACTGGCCAAACTGAACTTTTTACTGGGAAGCTTTGCATTTACCTTTAACTGTGTTAAATGCATTTTTTAAAGCAAACCTAATACCAAAATTGATTTATATCTATCTTGTTTTTCTTAGTAATAGTAAGTGCCTTGACACTGGATAAGAAATTGCTGGATATGTTTGAGTAAATATGATTGAGCTTTTTATTTTGGGGGGTTTTGTACAGATATTTATGAGGATATGTGGCATCTTTGCCCCCGACTCCCCCCGTCCCTCTTGTTTTCATTGCCTTTGCACACAAATTCCTTCTCTGGCATGTTGTTTAGTTTGAGACTCGTTGGTCTGTTTGCTGTGTTTCATCTGTTCAGTTCATCCTGTACCCTCCGTGTGCCTGAAAGAAGCTCCATCATGTTCTGCTGCATTCCATCGTGCTGATTTCCTCTTAATACAACATTGAGCTTTTGCGCAACAGATATCCATGAGTATATGTGGTAATTTGGGTGGGGGGGGAAATCATTGACTTTATGTCCTTTGTATTAACACCAAGTTCTGGTAAGTAAAACGTTGGTGAGGAATCCTGAATCGCTTCAGCTCAGTAAAGAATGTGGAAAACTGCACAAGGTTCAGTTCCACAGTTTTGTCAAGCTCATGTTGTTTTTAGTTTTCCAAATGTTCTGTATATGGCTGCTTGTGATCAAAATAAAACTGCAAGAATAAAGTATAATTTTTATGAAATTACTTTATTAGTGTAGATCTCTTTCTGTAGCAAAATGTAACCTTTTCACCAGGCTGCACACTTATTTTAGTGTGTTTCTGTGATGATAAACCTGTCAAAATACATACCGAAGTCATTTCTTGTCAAAAGTGGGTTTGGAAAAATAAAAAGATTTACTTTTGGCAAAAAAAAAAAGCAACTTAGGCCATTATTTTAGGAAGGTAATGATATTTAAGAACACAGTTTTGGATTATGGATTAAACATGTATAGCAGTGGAAAGTAATTGATGCTAAATTATACAATAATATAAAAAAATCCTGTCTTAGTGCAGGTGCTTCACAACAACAAATTCAATCATTTTCTTTTCTCATTGAATGATCAATTCTACTTTTAACAAGCCTGAGAATCAACCTGTGTCTTTGCACCGTAATCTAAAAGCCGAGTCTATCGTCCAGTGAAAAACCATTCAACTTTTAATGTATTTTATTAATGGGGCAGTATCATGTATATTCTGTTTTATAACGCAATCAAATAACTATGTTACCTTCAGTTGTTACAAAAATGCTACATGGATGTCAAATATGACTTTATGACTTTTCCTTGAAACTGGGCCTCTGTCTCTTTAAAAATTCCTGCTCGACCTGAATCTATACCTTCAGGAAGTCATCACTGCATCTCCCCTTTAACCCTTTAATGGTTTTTGTTTTTCACTAAGAAGCTTGTTTAATGAGTTCAGGAGATTTTTTTTTCCAACAAGAGCTTTCAGAACTTATTCAGCTGCTTTCAAGACAATTTGAGGTTACATTTAGGTATTTAGAGGCTTAAAGGTCTATTGAGTTTTTGAATTCAGAAAAAAGGGCTTTAGTGGCAAAGGGTTATGTAGCGGCATAGACCAGTAGTTTATCAGCTGAAGAGGAGCTTTAGACGAGTGTAAGTGTTGAATTTGTCTCTTTTTCTCCTGTACAACCAACAGAGGCTTAAAACGGACTCAGAGTGGGAAAGAGAAACAGTCACAGTGCTCTCTGTATTTCTGCTTGCTGTTTTTCCGTTTGCTGTTTTTCTGCTGCATCGTTATGTTAATGAGGAGAGCTGCCTTCTATGTCTACTATTGGCCAATAGAGCTTTGGAACCAACGCCACTGCGTCAGACGTCGTGGGGCGTTTAGGTGCAGTCGCTCGGTGCCATCTTTGCAGGCCACAGACCAAAGCAAACTTAATCCTGGTGGTTTTATTGTGTTACCGACTGCAGTGAAGTGAACCTCCGAGTCCTTGAGGAGGGAGCTGGAGAACGGCTGGCCGAAATTAGTGTTCATAAATCGGACCAACCTTGAGCTGAACGCCGCTTGCTCGGCGGATATTGAAATATCCAATATCCAACTCGAAACTAACTTCTTATTTTTAAAGATTATATCTTTAAAAATAAGAATAAACAGGCAAACCCAGTACCCAATGGGATCGATTCCAGCATTGCAAATACAGACATTTCACAAACATTTCATTGAACAGTCCTTTAGAACCTCATAGAACTCAGTATTTTCTGCAGACGTAAATGTTACAAAAGCCATAAAGTCAGTAATTGGTTCAACAAAACAGCACATTTCTGTTTATTACTTAGAACAGCTGTACATGGACATTTGTGTGAATTTTTTTTCCCGCCTCTACACTGACTAATGAAAATATTTCACTATTACATTGGGCTGAGTTAGGCGTTTGCTAATTTGTTGCTGGCTAGTTTAAAGGAGCTGAGAGGAGATTTTTTGGGGGGCAACTGTGATCTGTGTGGGAGAAGCTTGGAAGCTGCAGCTCAGAGGAGGAGCTGCACCTCGAAGGCGTTGCTGGGTTCATACGGACATTTTTTCACAACTGAATGGTTGCCATGGAGATTAAACGCTTTCCCTAATGTGCAAGAAAAAAATCAAAGCAACACTCCAGGTGTGTTTTTTATGTTGGAATAATATTATTACATGATGTAATGCTCAAAAAAGTAAATTTCATAAATCACTATGACTGGAATGAATGAATGAATGAATGAATGAATGAATGATTGGGAACTATAGTGTTCCCATTCTTTAATGGCGACTGGCAGTCCCTACAGAAGAACAGGTTCCACGAATTGGAAAATTTTGAGGAGAATTTATTATTACAGCTTTCTTCTTGCCTCGATCAGGTTATCCTGAATAATCATTCCATTAAAACTGAAACTACTGATGTGGCACCAGAAATATTGAGCCATTCAAAGTGACAACATACTTTTGTGTGTAACATTAACATTCCTTTCCAAATTTATCTTTCCACATAATTAAACCAAATTAGCACAAATTAATTTCCTTTGCTGTGTTTTTGTAAACTGAACGAGAGACTGTATTTTACAGAAGTAGCACATTTCACAGAAACATGTATGTATTGTTTGCAGCTGTCTGGTTTCTAAC
This sequence comes from Poecilia formosa, assembly GCF_000485575.1. Lineage (NCBI taxonomy): Eukaryota > Metazoa > Chordata > Actinopteri > Cyprinodontiformes > Poeciliidae > Poecilia > Poecilia formosa. The sequence goes on from NW_006800218.1 coordinate 31,050, forward strand.
GAGACCAGAGCTGGAATTATTGTCAACTTTCTTCCACTGCTGATCTCCATCTCCTTCACAGGCCGATTGCAAACTAAATAAATATTTTTTTTCCTCATCTTTTTCTATTTTTTCATACACTTTTTTGTGTTCACCCCTAAGCCTGTAGGACATAAAACTCCCAGCAGGGTTGCATCTACCCTCTTCCACCCCTAGATCCCGTGCACCATTGCAGGATAACCAAACACGTGCAGTAAAAGTGATTTTATTCGTTGTCACGTTATGAGAAAACATATGAGATTGATAATGATAATTAAAGAGGCTCCGCTGCTGAACGGAGGCATTCCTCACGCTCTCCTGTCATTGTCTCTAATTACTTTTCAGGCGATCTGCTGTGGTTGCCAACCACCTTAATCTGAATTTTATCAGAGGAAGGGAGTCACCAAGTCAGGCCATTTAAAGATGCATTATTTTATCATCAAGCTCATATCAGAAGATTGTTTTAAATAAGACTTGGAGGGGTTTGCCACAACAGTGGCTGTGTCCAAATGATCAATGTTTTTTTGTTTTGTTTTTTTTTTTGTTTTTGTTTTTTTTCAGAGCAAGGACCATCTGTGTTGCTGTTGGTGGAGAGAGCCTCCATTCTGCTCCTTACACAAAGCGTCGCTGTGCTTTTTGCAGCCATATCTTCCCACTGGTGCAGGAAGCCCGGCCAGCAGAAACAGCAGGGGGGACGAGCTTTCAGCTGATACCACAAAGAGACACTAACACCCACTAATGATCCGGGCTCAACCTGTCAGCTGGGAGAAGAGAAATGATGGGCAACTCCACCTCACACCTCGCTCAGATGTTAGTTTTACTTTAAATCTTGACCAAATTTAGATCGTGCGGATCCGGGCCTGACGCAGAGGCCTGTCAGTGCCTGTTGTATTTCATTACCTCTCTGCTTAAACTGCGACTCTGTGCTGAAGCAGAAACGATACTTCAGCGTTTTCCGTCATCTGACAAGTAGCAAGTCTACTCCACTTTATTCACCAAAAACTTTTTTTTTTAATTCACCAAATCTTACATATGTATAGTTGTATGCTCTATATAGAGATTTTCCTTAGCTTTGATTTTATATGTCACAATTTTGTAAATTATCATTGTTTATTAAACTCTGAACTGAAAGCTGCCCAACTCTGACGAATAGGTTTTAAAAGAATAGGCTTAGATATTTGATTGTTATTATTATTATTATTATTATTATTATTATTATTATTATTATTATTATTATTATTAGTTTCACGCAAAAACGTGATGAAAGTGACACCTTTGCCGAAATAGGTTGTTTGAGCATTCACGGTGTCCGTAGTTCTCCAGATAAGCGCGCTGAACAAGCGCGTGCTTGCTACGCGCGTGCTTTCTCAGTGCTCATAACGAGCACGCGCGTATTTTGCCGCCTGGGCTTCTCACAGCTTGCGGAGCTGGTCACAGACGAACCCAGAACCCCGTACTGAAGTAAAGTGTTTGCGTGTGGCTGCAGCGACTTCTAGTTTTCACAATGAAAACTGCAGCCACGGTTTACACATTTTTATGTGCAGACTCAAACCTAGAACATAGTATTAACAATAACACAATATTAATAATAGTTAATAATGTAATAACAGCACGTTTATATGAGATTAATCTCATTTTACTTCCACTTTATTCGTGCACTATTGAATTTATTAGCGTAATATTATTTCTTTCCTTAGTGTGGACCTAATATTGTACTAACAAAACAAATAACTATATAAACTCTTAAAAAAACAACCCTCCATGTTTTAGATTAGTTTTATACAGGCACGTGTTTTGAACATATTGGCACATAACACTCAAATTTATGCTTTTTTAAATGAACTCTTCTTTACAGTAAGATTAGGAATACATCTGAACTTTGCAGCAACTTCCATGAAAACTACCTCTGGGCTTGCTTTGGCTTCCCTGGTGTCAGGTGTAAGCATGTTTTCAGAAGTGTGAAGTGTAAAACTCGATATTTGATCTGAGCATTGATAGAATAATAAATGTGATTGTTCGACACAGCATGGCGTGGGGGTTGGACCATGCATAATTTAAAAAAGAATAGGCTTTACATCAGAGTTGGGCAGCAGCCATTTCTCACTACCTGCTGCGTGACCAGTGTGATTTATTGTTTCTGGGTATGACTTAGAGCCCAGAGGGAGGAAAGAAAGCTCTGCCAAGTGTTTAAATCTCTGTCAGTAAGTGAAGAAAGATTGATTCTCTGTGCATTCAAAGACTCTGCTCTACTTCTATCACCTATTTTATTTCTTTTCTGTGACATTTAGTGGGTCATTGTAAGTTTGGTAACAAAAGGTAACTGTACAGAAAGCATTCAGGGCTCTGTATTCTCTGTTAATGAATCACTTTAAATGGACAAAAATGTTATTTGTTTTTCAAATGCTCAAACAATTTTACAGTGAACATTTTCCTTTTACTAAGCACACAGAAATAAAATAAACCAAGTAGTCTGGCTTTTATAGACAAGAGATCTTAAGTGCTGTCAGGTTCATCTTACTAAAAGGAAGGTTTGTACTTCTTATTTTGTCATTTGTTTTTCTACTTTCTTGATCAGAAAAACAGTATTCAAAGAAAAAGTGCATTCAAACAAGAACAGGGTAGGAGTAAATCTTTTTTTAAAAAGCGCTTCCTATATTCACACAAGTGACTTTTTAAATAATGTAATGGATGGCATTGTGTCCTAATTGTTCCTTCTCTCCCTCCTTCAAATAAATCAAAGGTACCACTTTAAACTTTTCGAACAAGGCCATTTAAATTCCTCCATAGGGCCCCAGCCCTGTTTTTACCTGCGGTGTTTTGTGATTTTTCGTCACTCCTCACAGTCGTGTATGTTTAATTGTGCCGCGCGAAGGTGAGAGGAACGAGCGTACATGACGTTTGACAGCCTCGCGCTGCATGCCGGGATACAGCTCGTTCTTGTTTACAAGATGACAGTGAAAAGCGCTACACTCTGACTTAAACACGGAACATAAGTCCGCTTTCTGACGCTGGCACACCCGAGCCGTGAACACGCGTGTAAAAAACACAAGTCGTTTTCTTGAGACAGCCACTGAAACGCCAGAGCACGGAGCTGTCAGTCTGTCACACGAGAGATTTTTTTCAAGATTTTTTTTTTTTTTTTTTTTTTTTTTTTTTTGCACCGTCACTGACATACGCTGAACTATCTGTCAAATCACAGGTTGGTGTACTACGGAGTTATTCAATTGCGATAACAAGATAAGTTCGGCAGGTGGCTCTTGTTTAGAGCAGAAACTAAAGTCATGTGCTGTTTCCTTCGTTTAGGTTTGCATCGCTGGAATAGAAGTGCCTGTAATAGAAACGAAGCTGTACTTCCTTTTAAAGTGTGGTGAGAAACTTTACTTGTCTTTTCCTCTTCTTTTAGTTGCTGTAATTTTCAACTCTGCCCGTCTTTTGATTTTAGCCAGGCTGCTGTTCACCAGGTCTAAAGGTTAAGAGCTCATTTATAACCAGGATTTTACACCTTTATATAGCATGTGTAACCTGTTATGTTCCCTATGATTGTTTTTGTGTCATTTCGGACCTATGTAACTTAATAACTTGTATTTTCCCCTTTTAGAGAAAATACATGTTCATTTTGTTTTGAAATGTCCTCGCCAATCCCTGCACATCACAGCAATATTCACACATTTAGTGCTAATGTGATAAACATTTTGTTTGCTGTTCACATGTACATTCTTGTAGAATCACCCTCAGCTCCACTACCTTCCTGAGTTTCTTCTAATGGAGTTGGCTTCATCCTTTTGACCCAGTCTTATTTTTAATGCTGCCTGAATTGGTTGAGGTTTGCAGGCATTAGTTTGTGCCTTATACTGTATTTCAATTGGCTTAGATCTGGATTTAAGGGAACCGTTGCGACACGTTCTCCTTTGGTTCTGCTGCTGTCTTTGGATCTGTTGATAACCCAGTTTTGCTTCAAGCTTCAACTGTTGGACTGATATGCTGTGATTTGGTTTCATTGTGTTGTGCATTATGGCCAGTCATTTCTACTTAGGTCTCGTCTGCTCAAGGGACATTGAGATGGAGCTCTTGTTTTAATGTATTTGTGTGTGTGTGTGTGCGTATGTGTGTGTGTGTGTGCGT